>NW_015175376.1:837878-841515 GCF_001447785.1 Gekko japonicus | reverse complement strand
AAAAAAACCTCCAGGATCTCCAGCCAAACTGGCCTGGAGAAAAATTGCTTCCTGACTCCAAAATGGTTATCAGTATTTCCCTGGGTGTGTAAGAAAGGGCAACAACTAAGCACTGATGCAACCCTCCCTGCCCTCCCTGTCACGATCTGCCTAAGTTCACAGAGTCAGCATTGCTGTCAGATGGACATCTAGCCTCTGTTTAAAAACCTCCAAAGGAGAGCCACCACCTCCTGAGGAAGCCTGTTCCACTGAGGAACCACTCTGTCAAGAAGTTCTTCCTAATGGTTAGCCAAAGCATCTTTTGATTTAATTCCAACCTGTTGGTCCTGGTCCGAACTTCTGGGGCAACAGAAAACAACTCTGCACCATCCTCTATAGGATAGCCCTTCAAGTACTTGGAAGATGGTTATTGTATCACCTCTCAGTCATCTCCTCTCCAAGCTAAACATACCCAGCTCCTTCAACCTTTTCCCATAGGACTTGGTTAGACCTCACCTAGAGATTTGTGAGGGGCTACGGTGGCTCAGTGGTTAAGATGCTGAGCTGCAGACCGTAGGGTCCATAGTTCAGCAGTTCAAGACCCGGGTGCCGCATGACGGAGTGAGCTCCCATCTCTGGTCCCAGCTCCTGCCAGCCTAGCAGTTCAAAAACAAGAAATTGCAAGTAGATAAATAGGTACCGCTTCGGTGGGAAGGTAACAGTGTTCCGTGCACCTCGGCATCCAGTCATGCCAGCCACATGACCACGGAAATGTCTTTGGACAGCACTGGCTCTTCGGCTTGGAAACGGAGATGAGCACCGCACCCATAGAGTTGGATTCAACTGGCTTTCGAGCGAGGGAAACCTTTACCTTTACCCTTAGAGTATTGTGAAATAGATAGATATAAATTGATAAAATACAAAGCAGTGAGCCACATTTTGACTGTGGTTTTGGTTCACTGCTTTATGTTGTCGGCCTTGTAAATTTGTTTGTGTTGTGCATGCACATTACACATTTCGCAGATGCAATCTCTGGTATTGTTATGGACAACATTTACATATAATGGATGTGTGATGCTGGTATGCTGATGCGCAAGCTGTTGTTGCCCTTGCAGGGAAATAAAACTCAGCTCAGGGAAGCAGAAAATGGTGTGAAAATATAGAATCAGAGGTTCAGTTTGCGCAAGAGAGGAACCAAATCAAAACTGGAACATGCAGGTCAGAACAGCAGGTGTGAGCCACACACAAATTCCTTTCCTTTTTGCAAGCGTAGCCTTGAATAGATCCCTCTCCTTAATGACCTTCCCTTTCTGAAATGACTTTGCTTACTGAAATGCCAGTTTGGTGTAGTAGTTAAGTGCACAGACTCTAATCTGGGGGAACCGGGCTCCTCCACTCGCAGTTGCAGGATGACCTTGGGCAAGCCATAGTTCTGGCACAGCTGTTCTCTCAAGGGCAGTTCTCTCAGAGCTCTCTCAGCCCTGCCTACCTTATAGGGTGTCTGTTGTGGGGAGGGGAAGGGAAAGGAGTTTGTAAGCCGCTCTGAGACTCCGAGTGAAGGGCGGAGTATAAATCCAATCTCTTCTTCTTCTTCTTTCCTCATCCACACTGGTTTGCAGTAAAAGAGCTAAGTTAGAGTCTAGTAGCTTCTGAGAGACCAACAAGATTGGGGAGGATATAAGCTTTCATGGATCAACATGCCCTTCGTCAGATATGAATAGGAACGGGGATCTCTTGAGTCTTTCTATCCCAGTCAGAAGGTGGGAGGGCTGTTGTAAAGAAGGACATCATTGTGCAGAGGTACAATGCCTGCCAGGGAACAGAGTGGCATATAAGTCTAATAAAATAGATAAATATATGAAATGCAATGCATATTATAATCAGGCCTGTAGCTACAGTGGGGCTTTGGGGGGCTCCGCCCCCTTTCTTAAAGGCACAGCCCCACAAGAATTTCTCCTGTAAATGCTTTTTTTCAATCATTTTTAAACATTTTTTTAAAAGGTGTGTGCTCCTTGAAGCAGAGTGGGGTGCTGTAGTTGACTGGTTCTCGCACTGAGCAAGGGGGTTGGAGTAGGTGACCTCTAGGATCCCTTCTGACTCTGTGTCAAGAAACTGGCCTCCTTTAAGACAGGTTTTTGGCGGAGCCCCCCAAAGCCCCCACCATAGCTATGGGCCTGACTTTGTGGCGTTGCACCCCACTGAGATCTCTGCCCTCCCTAGCCTCCATCCCCAGATCTCCAGGACTTTCCCAAAATAGATCTGGCAACCCTACCCTCCTCATCCCTCACTGGTGGCCAGGGGGGACCTGACAGCCCTAGTGAGCAAGGCTGCGATTGGTTAGAGGTCTCCTACTAAGTGAGTGAATAGGAACCCTATGGCCCGGGCAAAATGCTTTCAATGGGGGCACCATCTGTACAGAGCAGGCTGCTCGTGGTAGCTAGGGCTACCTTTTTTTCTCATTCATTTGGTGGGATAAACAGCCCAGGGATGAGGAACGCAATACCATCCCTCCTAATACCTTGAAAGAAGAAGAGAAGCAGAGATTGGATTTGTAGCCCGCCCTTCACTCGGAGCCTCAGAGCGGCTTACGGACTCCTTTCCCTGCCCCTCCCCGTGACAGACACCCTGTGAGGTAGGTGGGGCTGAAAGAGCTCTTTCAAGAACTGTTCTTTCAAGGACAGCTCTGACAGAACTATGGCTTGCCCAAGGTCATCCAGCAGCTGCAAGTGGAGGAGTGGGGAATCAAACCCGGCTCTCCCAGATTAGAGCCCGCGCCCTTAACCACGACACCAAAACATTCCCAAGCCAAAGACTTCAGGGCTGTTGACGTATCCCTGTGTTTCCCCCCATCCGCTTTGCTCCAGAAGTGACAATCGCCTCCCGAAGACTTTGAACAGGTGCAAGGGAAGGGGCACTCATTACTAATCCTCGGAGCCTGACTTCGTCGAAGCCGGCGCCAGGCCTGGAGAACAATTAATATTGCCCTCCAGGTGAGGCAGCCTTAGATCTATTCCCCGGAGGGGGCTCCGGTTCCTCGGCCTACTTTAAAATGAGATTTACTCGGTTGCAAATTGTAAGTGTTAAATGAGTAAAAAACTATTAAACAAGGAACACTGCTGGGCTAAATGGCGGAGTGTTGAGCGGCTTGCCATGGTATTTCCATCTTTATGGTCTATTAAAGCAATTGGAGGAATATCGGTGGGTATGAAGAATCAGGTGATTTATATACAACTTTGATAAAGTGCCATATGTTGGAATCGAAAGGAGCGCTGGTTGTCTACCCTTTGGAATTAGCAGGAAGCAGGAAGGATCCAGTGGCGGTGCCCGTTAAAAGGAAGGGGATTGGCAGAGAGGGAGCGCGTGGCCGGGTGGAGCGATTCGAAAGCCAGTCATGCTCGGAGTTCTGGGAAGAGTGCTGCTCTCTCTCTCGCTAGTCCTTTCCGCATTTGCCTGCCACTCCGGATTTTCTCAATGTTTGAGTCAAGGCAATTTAAGTCCACGGCAACACAGCATCCAAATAACTTGGGGCGACGGCAGGCCGAAACCGGGCTGAACACTGAAGGAAGGTAGTGTAATGCAGAATTGGGGGGAAACCCGAAGTAAGTCATAGGACTTTAACCTATGAAGAAAGGTTAAAGCACTTGGGGCTCTGTAGCGG
>NW_015175376.1:835600-837581 GCF_001447785.1 Gekko japonicus | reverse complement strand
CCTCTAAGCTGAGTTAGTGTGAGCTAGCTCACAGTGTCTTGGCCTCCGGCTCACACATTTTGTCTTAGCTCAGGAAGGAGTACCTCCTGGTGTTACCTCCTGATGGCACCTGGTATTTCTGGCCACTGTGTGAGACAGAATGTTGGACTGGATGGGCCAGTGGCCTGATCCAACAATGGCTTCTCTTATGTTCTTTAAAAGAAGGTTGAACTCGATTTTAGTGCAGAATTGGGGGGGGGTGAGTTTGATTTTAGAATTGCTTGGAGGACACTGCAGTGAAAATGGATTAAAAGGAGAGTGCGGAAAGGGCAGTTGTCTCTGCAAACGTTTTCAGCCATGATTCCGTTTTGCAGGGATCGCCCCAATGGTAGCGTCATGGTAGTGACCCTCCCTCGTCCATCAGGCTACTAACTGGCCACTTCCCTCCCAGAGTCATCTCCTACCGTGGTCGTCCGAACTGGCTGTACCAAACTGAGGAAGAGAGAGCACAGCTTCCTCCTCCATTGGGTTTCCTGAGACCAATGCCAATTTGGCTTCCTCCCTTTCAGAGCAGCTCGATTCGAGTCCAGAAGCACCTTAAAGATTGGGGGGGAGGCTGCGCTCTGGTGACTCAAGGCTTCGAGTCTTGAAAGCTTACACCCTGAAGCGCTTGTTGGACTCTGAGGCGCTCCTGGGTTCGAATCGAGCAGCTCTACTGCCGACCAGCCTAACATCCCCTGGAACTATCTCTATCTCAGAAGTAATTATAGTATTCATCCTTAAGATCAGTGACCAGGGTAGTTAAGCGACGGACAATTGGCAATATTTCAATTACATGATCAATTAAAGGTAAAGGTTCCCTTGCTCGAAAGCCAACCTCTAGGGTTGCGGTGCTCATCTCCGTTTCAAAGCCGAAGAGCCAGCGCTGTCCAAAGACGTTTCCGTGGTCATGTGGCCGGCATGACTAAACACCAAGGCGCACGGAACGCTGTTTTATCAATTTTGATCCCATAAAAACCTGTAACACAAAAACGGGTAATGGAAATACGGTTTCAACTACTAAAAACCCTATATGTCACATTAACTTTGTTTAATAAGTATCTCTTGGCCATATCAGGGGAGATCTGAGATGGAAGGAGAGGGAGGAGGAAGAGGAGGACGAGGAGGAGATGGGATTTATACCCTACCCTTCACTCGGAGTCTCAGACCAGCTTACAATTTCCTTCCCTTCCCCTCCCCACAACAGACACCCTGAGAGGTCAGTGGGGCTGAGAGAGCTCTGAGAGGACTGCTCTTGAGAAAACAGCCCCAAGAGAACTGTGACTGACCCAAGGCCACACCAGCTGGCTGCATATGGACGAGTCTAAACACCAAAGTGCACGGAACACTGTTTTATCAATTATGATCCCATAAAAACCTGTAACACAAAAACGGGAAATGAAAATACAGTTTCAACAACTAAAACCCTATATGTAACATTAACTTTGTTTAATAAGTATCTCTTGGCCATATCAGGGGGAGATCTGAGATGGAAGGAGAGGGAGGAGGAAGAGGAGGATGAGGACGAGGAGGAGATTGGATTTATACCCTACCCTTCACTCGGAGTCTCAGACCAGCTTACAATCTCCTTCCCTTCCCTTCCCCTCCCCACAACAGACACCCTGAGAGGTCAGTGGGGCTGAGAGAGCTCTGAGAGGATTGCTCTTGAGAAAACAGCCCCAAGAGAACTGTGACTGACCCAAGGCCATACCAGCTGGCTGCATATGGACGAGTGGGGAATCAAACTCGGTTCTCCATATTAGAGTCCTGCTGCTTTTAACCAGTACACCAAACTAACTCTCATCCATCTGCTGGGCTGAGTTCCATGGACTTAGGGTTGCCAGAATCCCTACTGGCGGTGGGGGAACCCCCGCTGTCAGGCCCCACCCCTGCTGCCCATCAGCTAACCGGTGGGTGAACTTACCAAGAGTAGGAAGGAGGCCCAAGCTACAACACCAGTGAG
>NW_015175376.1:806876-834570 GCF_001447785.1 Gekko japonicus | reverse complement strand
TCTCTGGCTAGCTTGGAAACGATTGTGGTCATCTGCTGCCATTGCCCAAAGCCCTGTGCTGAATTATTGGCTAAGATGTGATTTGGACTCTCTTTTTTTTCTGGCTCGTAGCTCGCACTTTTGACAACCATACCGCGTCAAGAGCTGAGTGCGTGGCTCCTCAAACATTCTGAGAATGCTCAAAAGATGCGAGAGTATCTGCATGAAGAAGAGCCCCACATTGGTTTTTGTATGATACGCATAGACCATCTGCCAGCCGTAACGGCTCCCAGAAGCGTTTACCATAAAAATAACTCCAAACAATGCAAAGCTGTCTTAACCGAGTCCGACCAATGGTTCAGTTTGGTGTAGTGGGTAAGTGCGCGGGCTCTAATCTGGGAGAACCGGGTTTGATTCCCCACTCCTCCACATGCAGCTGCTGGAGGACCTTGGGCAAGCCATAAGTTCTCTCACAGCTGTTCTTGAAAAAGAGCAGTTTCTGTCAGAGCTCTCTCAGCCAAAACCTTTCTCTGTCCACCTCCTCCTCCAGTTTGGTGTAGTGGTTAAGTGTGTGGTCTCTAATCTGGGAGAACCAGGTTTGATTCCCCACTCCTCCACTTGCAGCTGCTGGAGGACCTTGGGCAAGTCATAGTTCTGTCAGAGCTGTTCTCAAAAAAGAGCAGTTTCTGTCAAGAGCTCTCTCAGCTCCACCTACCTCACAGGGTGTCTGTTGTGGGGAGGAGAAGGGAAAGGAGATTGTAAGCCGCTCTGAGACGTCTTCAGGTAGTGAAGGGTGGGGTATAAATCCAATCTCCTCCTCCTCCTCTTTTTCTTCTTCTGCTAGCAGTACTGTCTCTAGGGTTGCCATCTCTAGGTTGGGAAATACCTGGGGATTTTGGGGGACCAGGCCGGGGGAGGTTTGGGTTTGGGAAGCGGAGGGAACTCAGCAGGGTATACTCCCATAGAGTCCAACCTCCAAAGCAGCCATTTTCTCCAGGGGGGGTTGATCCCTGTCATCTGGAGATCGGCTGTAATTCCAGGAGATCTCCAGGTCCTACCTGGAGCCTCCTGGGGGTCGGAAGCGCCAATTGTCTCTTCTAATTCGTAGTGGCAGGGAAAGGTGTTCCCCAACACCAGGTACCTCAGATTGTTCGGCTGGATAGGCTGGTGATGGAGCCTGGGACCAATGTTCCCTCTAAGCTGTGGAGCCTTGTGAACAAAAATTCTACTTTGTGGGCTACTTGCATTAAAGTTGGGAGCGAGCCATTTGGCTCCTGCATAAATTCGTTTGCTCGGGAGCCCTCCTTCCTGAGCTAGGACAAAAATGTGTGAGCCGGAGGCTAAAAAACTGTGAGCTAGCTCACACTGACTCAGCTTAGAGGGAACACTGCCTGGCTCTGTGTCCGAACCACGGCTGCTTCCGTGAGAAGTCTACGAAACGTCTGAAGGATGTGTCTTCATTCCCATTGCCAGCGGGATCTGTTGCACGGCTGGCGTGTGGGTGTGAATAAGCGGCTGACAGCTCAGTGTTGGAATCGACTCCAGTCAGGGTTAGAATCATAGAATCGCAGGATCGCAGGATCCATAGTAAGAGGCCCAGGAGCGCCTTTAAGCAGAGAATTCTTGGAAGTTACACCTACCGGACTTAACAGTTGGGTAGTGAAGAAAGGAGCTGCGGTGGATCAAGTGGTTAAGACGCTGAACTGCAGGCTGTGGAAGGTCAGTAGTTCAGCAGTTCAAGACCCGGGTGCCGCAAGACGGAGTGAGCTCCCGTCTCTAGTTCCAGCTCCTGCCAACCTAGCAGTTCGAAAGCAAGAAATTGCAAGTAGATAAATAGGGACCACTTCGGTGGGAAGGTCACAGCGTTCCGTGCGCCTTGGTGTTTAGTCATGCCGGCCACATGACCGCAGAAACGTCTTCGGACAGCGCTGGCTCTTTGGCTTTGAAACGGAGATGAGCACCGCAACCCTCGAGTCGGACTCGACTGGCTTTCGAGCAAGGGAACCTTTACCTTTTTAGTGAAGAAATATTATGTTATTTAATTTCTTACACCGGTAGCCAGAAGTACCCTGATCTGGATAACTCAGGCTAGCCCGATCTCGCCCAATCTGGGAAGCTAAGCAGGGTTGGTCCTGGTTTGTACTTGGATGGGAGACCACCAAGGAAGTCCAGGGTTGCTACGCAGAGGCAGGCAAATGCAAGCCACCTCTGTTAGTCTCTTCCCTTGGAAACCCTACGAGGTGACCATCAATACTCTAAGGTATGGGACCCTCTGAGCAAAAATTCTACTTTGTGAGCCGCTGGCATTAAAGCTGTGAGCGAACCATTTGGCTGCTGCATACATTAGTTTGCTCTGGAGCCATCCTTTCCTGAACTAAGACAAAAAGATGTGAACCAAAGGCTAAAAGACTGTGAGGTAGCTCACGCTTACTCAGCTTAGAGGGAACACTGGTCACCATCAATGTTCTCTCAATTTTTAACCCCTACGGAGTGGAGCAGGTCATATCCTGAGCAGAATAGAACCGCTGTGATCTTAAAATGCACAATGGGCAGTGCAAGACCCTGCGTGGCCCCAGATTGCTGCTGAGCGAGACCCCTGCGTGGCCCCCGATTGCTGCTGAGCGGGGCTTCCTGTGTTCATAAGCAGCCACTCATACGCATAGCCTTAGAGGGAACCCTGGTCACACCTTCCCTTCAGTCAGCCATGAAAAAGCTGGAAATAGTAGTCACCTAGCCAGGATATAAAAAAAATAATAATAATGACCAGTTTTCATTACGTTTCAATTTTTGATACTTCCTTGCTAAGAAGACGTAGCCCCCTCCAGATAGGACAAGGTACCTATGGCCAGGGTCCAACCTACCTGAGGGACCGCCTTTCCCCGTATGTTCCCCCAAGAGTAGTACGGTCAGGGGCCCAAAACTTGCTAGCTATCCCGGGCCACAAGCACATCAGGCTAGCTGCCACTAGGACCAGGGCTTTCTAGGTGGCGGCTCCTACCTGGTGGAACGAGCTCCCAGGGGAGATCCGGGCCCTGCGGGATCTTGTGCAGTTCCGCAGGGCCTGCAAGACGGAGCTCTTCCGCCAGGCGTTTGAGTAGGAGCCGCCACCCCTACTATACCACCACCGCACGAGCTGGTTGAGGCCCTGAGGAAACATCACAATGGGAAAAGCCCTAAGCCATCTATTCGAACTCCGGACCGGCGATTCGTCATCTTTGGACTATGGAAGTAGAGCGCCTTGTTTTAAATGAGGATTTTATGATATATTATGTTTTAATCTATTATATATATTATGTTTTATCATGGCGAGGTCCGCCTTTGGCTCTGTAAGCCGCCCTGAGCCCTTGGGGAGGGCGGGGTATAAATATAAACAATAAATAATTAAATAAATTCTATTTGCTGACCCAAACTTTGGCCTACCGTGCGCATCCTGAAGCTCAATGTACAGAACGATCCTAGGCAGGTTTACTCAGAAGTAAGCCATTCAGCGTTCTTCCGCTGCTGTATTGAATTGCAGCCCTGCTGTCTAGAAGAACAGTCAGGACAGGGCTCCCAATGTGAAGAGTCTTTTTTTTTTGGGGGGGGACATAGGTCCCTAGGGTTGCCATCCAATTCATGTATAACATTTCAATAACTTCTCTCTTTCCTTCCCAGTAATTAAATGAAATATGAATAATAAGTGTTCCATTTACCCTGGAATTCTTTGATCAACTTCCAACCAATTTCTTATTGAAAAGGCAGGTCTTCAAACCCACCAGGAAGGCCTCGGTGGAAGCAGACGTTCTCAGCTCATGTGGACTGGAGTTCCAAAAGTTGAAGGCAAGCGGGGCTTCTTCTTCCTCTTCTTCCTCTTCTTCCTCTTCTTCCTCTTCTTCCTCTTCTTCCTCTTCCTCCTCCTCCTCCTCCTCTTCTTCTTCTTCTTCTTCTTCTTCTTCTTCTTCTTCTTCTTCTTCTTCTTCTTCTTCTTCTTCTTCTTCTTCTTCTTCTTCTTCTTGACTCTATGGCACTATACTCCACTGAGGTCTCCTCCCTCCCCAAATGCCACCCTACGCTGGCAGCCCTATAGGCTCCTCTTGTGTAAGTTGGCTGGAGGTGAAGTACCTTAGGGTGGAGGACCTTTCTCAGTTTCTCTTTCTGCAGATCTGATGGGGGGGGGTGGATCCAGTAGCCCACAGTCGTCTCTTTTTGTCCCTCTCTGTGGGATATTTGTCAACAAATAAAATATTACAAAAACCACTGTGAGTTTCTGGTCTCCTTGTGTTCAAAGAGAACCCGTTACCCTTTGACCTTCTAATGGCTCAGGAAATCAAGGCAGATTAAACGGCACTGTTGCAATTTCTCCCTTCTGCCTGGAACCGGAATCTCCCTGGGAAATGTGGTGAGAATCCCCCTTTCCCCGTCTCCTCCTTGGGGTGATTACACAGGTCACGGTTTCAGTTCATCCTTTCTCCTGGCTCCGGTCCTCCAGAGAGTTCGGAGCACAATTAAGCGAAGAGACCGGCATTCCGTTAAATTGGGGTATCTTTTCCAGACAGCAAGAAGTGGCAAATCCTCTGCTATGTTGGATCAGGGTCCCGAAGGAGAGACACCCCCCCAAAAAAACACTCAGGTTTATTGCCTCTCCTGGGAGAGAAGAAAGCAAACGGGGAGTTCGACATTAATCTTGGCAGCTTTATTAGCGCTCCCGATTCTCTGGAGACCAATCGAGCCGGCTCTTTATTCTGTGAGTTGCCCCTTCACCCGGTTCCCCCCCACCAATAAGAAAACTGCTCATGAAAAAAGTAAACATGTGACTTTGAGCTACAGGGCTTGTTTTGGATTTCTCAGTCCTAGTGTTTTGATCCTCAACACCCCTGTTTTGGGGTTTTCTTCTCCCAACTTTCTTTGTCAGTTTGGTGTAGGCTTTAGGTGCGCCGACTCTAATCTGGGAGAACCAGGTTTGATTCCCCACTCCTCCACTTGCAGCTGCTGGATGACCTTGGGCAAGCCACAGTTCTGGCACAGCTGTTCTCGAAAAAGAGCAGTTTCTGTCAGAGCTCTCTCAGCCACACCTACCTCACAGGGTGTCTGTTGTGGGGAGGGGGAGGGGGAGGAGATTGTGAGCCGCTCTGAGACTCCTTTGCATAGTGAAGGGCAGGGTATAAATCCAATCTCCTCCTCCTCCTCCTCCTCCTCTTCTTCTTCTTGTGCAAATTGAACCTGTGACTAGGGGTGCCAGCCTTCAGGTGGGATCTGGAGATCCCCTGGAATCACAGCTCATCTCCAGGCCAGTGTTCCCTCTAAGCTGAGTTAGTGTGAGCTGGCTCACAGTCTTTTAGCCTCCGGCTCACACACTTTTGTCTCAGCTCAGGAAGGGATGGCTCCAGAGCAAACTAATTTATGCAGTCGCCAAATCGCCTCTCTCACAGCTTTAATGCCGGTAGCTCACAAAGTAGAATTTTTGCTCACAGGACTCCCCAGCTTAGAGGGAGCCTTGCTCCAGACTACAGAGATCAGTCCCCATGAAGAAAATGTCTGCTTTTGGGGGTGGACTCTGTGTCATTGTACCCCAGTGAGGTCCCTCTCCTCCTCTGGCTCCACCCCCAAATCTCCTGGAATTCCCCACCCTGGATCTAGCAACCCTCACCACATCCACCGCCGGGGGCCGGAGGTACCTGGCAACCCTATCTGTGACCCTTGGTTTTCACACCTTTCCCTTCACATCCTTTCCCCCCCAACAAAACCAACAGTGTTCTTCATGCAACTATAGACTTGCCAACCTCCAGGCAGTGGGTGGAGATCTCCTGAGATCACAACTGCTTTCCGGGTGCCGGAGATTAGTTCACCTGGAGAAAATGGCCGCTTGGGGACGTGGACTCTGTGGCCTTATTCCCCATTGAAGTCCCTCCCCTCCCCAAACTCCGCCCTCCTCGGGCTCTACCCCCCAAACCTCCAGGCATTTCCCACCCTTAAAGGTAAAGGTTCCCTTGCTCGAAAGCCAGTCGAATCCGACTCGAGGGTTGCGGTGCTCATCTCCGTTTCAAAGCCGAAGAGCCAGCGCTGTCCGAAGACGTTTCCGTGGTCATGTGGCCGGCATGACTAAACACCAAGGCGCACGGAACACTGTTACCTTCCCACAAAAGTGGTACCTATTTATCTACTTGCAATTTCTTGCTTTCGAACTGCTTGGTTGGCAGGAGCTGGAACTAGAGATGGGAGCTCACTCCGTCATGCGGCACTCGGGTCTCGAACTGCTGAACTACTGATCTTCCACAGCCTGCAGTTCAGCGTCTTAATCACTTGAGCCACCGCAGCTCCCACCCTTACACAACTATAAACACGAAGAATGAGTCAGTCACATAAACAAGCAATAAACAGAGGATAATTCCACTGAAAACCCGTGTCACACATTCACACAGTAAAAAAACCAATCTACCCAAAGCTCTGTGGGAAGTATTTTAGGCTAGTTTGGACCACTGGTCTGCTCCAGAAGAGCTCTTTTTATGCACTCGAAGAGGGAATGGGGCAGGATTGATATAATACTTAAACATGGAAATAGCACCTGTCATTTCCTTCTAAGCTGCCTTACATCAAATACCTAAAGCGAGGTAAAGAAATCGCCTCATCAACACTCTCGTTCCTTATGTGAAAAGTATGGCCGCTGTAGGCCCGGAGCCTGTTACTAAACTCTTCTGCTTAGTGAGCCAATTAATTAGAGTAATTTAGCCGAGGAAAACAAGACCCCGCTCTTCAATTACCTGTTTGGAAACTATTCAGGATTGCTTTTTCTCATTCCAACAGGCCACCAGTGGAAGTCGATATTCCTCTACTGGCTCGGAGCGGAACAAAGGCACTCAGCGAAGTTGAAGAATCCATTCCAAACTTTGGACATTTCTATCAGGAGACTGAATGAACTTCAGTTGGAGTTTCTCTCGGTTCCCCATGAAGGAGCCAAGGGCTGCTTTGCGCAAGGGTGAGGACAAAACCAAGACTCACTGCTGAGGAGACTCTAGAGAAAGATTTTTCCCCCCAGAGGGTAGCCATCTTGGTCTGCCATAGAACAGATCGATTCGAGTCCAGTTTCACCTTAGAGACAAACAAAAAGTTTGGGATATGAGCTTTTGAGAGTCTCTCAAAAGCGCGTACCCCAAAAACCTGTTGGTCTGTGAGGTGCAACCAGACTCGAATCTAGTTGAGAAACAGCAGCAGCCAATCTCAGCTCCTGAAGGAAGGTGCCTCTATGAGGTGGCTACTTCTGTGAACGAGAGTGCAGCCGCCATTTTGGTCACCCTGGCAACTGGCAACCAGAAATGGCAGTGGAGGCATCTCAACGGAGTTTGGAAGAGGTGTGTACCACTTTTCAAGAGACTGAAGGAAGGAGATTAGGAGAATGAATGTCCTCTGGCCTCCAGGGTGGGGGTGGTAGGCAGGCAGTGGGTCGGTGGCAGGAAGGCTGGGAGTTTTCCACCTCCAAAATCTGCCACATGGGGCCACCTCACTATGGCGTCTGCCATGCCTTGAACACACCTGATTTAGATCATCTGCTTTCCCTTCGGCTTGCTGATATCAGTTCTGAATTAGTGAGATTTTGTGAGGGCAGACTGTGAAATAATTTGAGCTACACAGTGACGGGGAAAGGGGATAAAAGGCAAAAACGTGTCTACGTGAGGAATATGTTCAATTTATCATGATGAACTTATCAAGCTCTCACTCCGAGCCACTGAACTTAGCCATCCTGTTCATATGGACGCCTTTGGTCTGGTCAGTTCACCTTTTCAGTAAGCTACCAACTAAATCAAGGCATCTATGTCTACCTCTACCTCCCCGCTACCAGTCGAGTTCCACAGGCAGAAGAATTTAACCTTATGAGCACCCGCCCCCAATATGGAACAATTCCCAAAGGTGAGGGATTGAAACTGGAACACACCCTTCCCGACTCATTTGTGTACACAATTCCTCCCACGGCACATTCCTGACACAATCAGTTCCTCTCTTTTCTTTTTTGTATTTTCTGGTGTGTGTGCATGCACATGCACACGTGTGTGAGTGTGTGTATGTGCACCTGGTAGTCATGGTGACCTCTGGTGACTGACCCCCTACTGGGGGCCCGGAGGATATTCAGAGAGGTGGCTGAAGAAAGCCTGCCCCCGCCTCCCAACTGCTGGTATTCCAAGGAGGTCTCCCACCCAAGCACTTGCCAGAGTCAACCCTGCTTCGCTTTCAAGATCTGATGAGATCAGGCTTGCCTGGTCTATCCAGGTCAGGGCAATTCCTTCCTTTTTCGTTGGGATACAGACATCAAAACCACCCAGGGGAAGCTCAACGCAAGTACAGTGGTGTGGTTACTAAGAAGAGGGGGAATACGTTTGCAGGTTTAGAGGACCAATATGGCTGCCATCACGCCAAGCAGGAAAACCCAAACTCCAAAATCTTTTGACCAAGACTGAAAATATTTGCATCCAGAAAGTCCCCCCACCCTGCTCCATTTGGCCGTTAAAATACACTGCAGGTAGTTACTAGTGTAGTTCATTTAAATTACGCTTTTTGAAGTGACCCAGAATACGAAGCCAAGGCTTAGGTAGGTGAAAAGTCCTTAGACGTATAAGTGATTTAGCTCTAAGACTTTATTAAGCAGGAACAAGATAAACTTTAGTCGGCGCGCAGGCCAGCTTATATTCCCAGTGAAACCACCACCCAAAACACACCCCCACACTATAATAGGCTATTTACAGTAGCCAAGAGTTCCATAGGCTCTCGGCCAGGAGCCTAGCTCTCTGATTGGTGCGGCTAGGATCCGCTTAGTCTATTGTTTTTCGGAGTGAAACGCGGAGGTGTAGCCTAACTGCGTGGCGCCCCAGTCTGCCACGCGGTCAGGACTTGATATATTACAGTAGGTATAGATGCTCTGATTTCGTCAGTCGCTTACTGAAAAGGTGAACTCACCAAATCAGCAGGGATCTACATGAATAGGATGGCTAAGTTCAGTTGTTAGGCCCAAGAGCTGAAGGCACACTGGTTTGAGTTTCAAGCTCTTTTGATACTAGTCTTTTACTGTCCTTTGGGAAAAGGAGGAGGAGGAAGAGTCTGTTCTACCACCCCAGAATACTACCACCTCATTCTGGCACATATTTAGACCTAACCTGACTCTTCTCCAAATCTAGGACTCACAATAATAGGTTTAAATTAAGGGTGGGAAAGTACCGGCTGGCTCTTAGGAAGAACTTTTTTTACAGGGAGAGTTCCGCAACAGTGGAATCGGCTGCCTCGGGAGGTGGTGAGCTCCCCCTCTGACAGTCTTTAAGCAGCGTCTGGACAAACACTTGTCAGGGATGCTCTAGACTGATCCTGCGTTGAGCAGGGGGTTGGACTGGATGGCCTTTGTGGCCCCTTTCAACTCTGTGTGGTTCTATGATTCTCTTCTATGATTCTATGAAATCAAAGAAAAAGAAATCATGCAAAGAGCCAGGTTTTTCTGGTTTCACAGGCATCATTCCTGGACTTGTATAGGGATTTATTTTTAATCTTTTTTAAAATAGCTTTTGTTGTTGTTATTCAGTCGCACAGTCGAGTCTGACTCTTCACAACCCCATGAACCATATCACGCCAGACCCTCCTGTCTTCCACCATCCTCTGGAGTTTGCTCAGTTTCATGTTTGTTGCATCGGTAACACTGTCTAACCATCTCATCCTTTGCCATCCCCTTCTTCTGTGACCTTCAGTCTTTCCCAGCATCAGGGTCTTCTCCAGTGAGTGCTCCCTTCTCATTGGGTGGCCAAAGTATTTGAGCTTCAGCTTCAGTATCTGGCCTTCCAGGGAACAGTCAGGGTTGAGTTCTTTTAGGACTGACTGGTCTGATCTCCTTGCAGAAAGGCAAATATGGTCACAGTCCATAGACATGAAAAGATAGAGCCACAGGAACTGTGTAAAGTGCGCTCAATGTTTTTTTAACAGTAACAATAATATTATAAATATGAAAATTACAAAAATGATACTAATACACTCAAATTGTAAATCCAGTTATAGAAGATAACAAAGACGGCGGGACGGTGGTCTCCGGAATGTGATGCCGGTTCGACAACGTCTTCTTCTGAGCAAGAATCTATAAGTGGATGATGTGTGGAAAGTTGCACTTCAATAGAAAAGCTACCCAATTCACATGGAGTTCAATGACATTTTTCACCTATTTCTTTGCACAAGTATTGGAGAAAATTTCTCTCATAAGCTTCACTTCGTCTGAGAGAATGAACACATAAGCTTCACTTCGTCTGAGAGAAATTTTCTCCAATACTTATGCATTTACAATTTGAGTGTATTAGTATCATTTTTTAAATTTTCATATTTATAATATTATTGTTATTGTCAAAAAAAAAAATTGAGCGCACTTTACACAGTTCCTGTGGCTCTATCTTTTCTGATCTCCTTGCAGTCCAAGGGTCTTCTCCAGCACCATAATGTGAACGCATCTATTCTTCGGTGCTCAGCCTTCCTTATGGTCCAGCTCTCGCAGCCATACATCGCGATCAATGAACAAATCGTCAGCCAAATTCCCACCACTACCCAAGACGGCCAAGAACTCCGCAGGAGCATTCTCCAACACTGAATTAACCCATTATCTCCTAAATTATTTATTCCCCCCCAAAAAAAGCCAACTCTTTCGCTACCAACTGTTCCCAGAACTACTGGGATGTGCAACATTGCAAAACAGAAGCAAAAAAGAAAAAGCAAACAAAAGAGTCCTCCCGAACAGGGGGAACGGGGGGGGGAAGGCGGCCCACATACGCCGATCCCAGTGGCTTCCATCAAAGCATCTCTTTGCTTCAGGAAAGGAGCCTAGCCAGCGACTCTAATAAACCCTGGTTCTAATTACTGGCTGCAGATGTATCGAGTGGGGCGAATGAGATGCAGGCGTGCCGCTAATTACCTAACGAGGCCAGCCGCCGCGCCGACGAGGCGGAGCTGGTTAAATATTAAAAAGGACCATATGGAGAAGGAGCCGGAACAAAGGGGAGAGAGCGGGAATTTATATCGGGCCGGGGCTGGGGGGGGGATCCGTGACGGTGAAATAAAAGCACGTAGGCTGTTGAAATGGTACATGTGGGGGGATGAGACATAAATGGATAGGGGGACAACGCGATTGAGCCAAAAATAAGTAAAGTGAAACCCATCCCTCTGCTAAGACACAATAGCAATTTCGCTCCCACCGAAGGTAATTAGGACGGAAATGGAAGCGTGGCTCTCCGAGGGAGCCGGCTTGTGAAGGTGCACGGCAGATGAAAAGCATCCTGCGTTTTAGCTGCACCAGAGACATTTACGCGTCGAAGTGGTCGGCTTTTTCTTTGAGCCTTCCCGGATTATTAAGAGGGGCCTTTTGTTTTCCCCCTGCAAATTAATTTCCTTTTGGCTAGTTCTATTTATTTATTTATTTCATTTATACCCCGCCCTCCCTGCACGCGGGCTCGGGGCGGCTTACATAGGCACAACAGTGCAATAAAATACAACACGATTAAAACAATGTAGGCACCCAAGGTGCGATAAAATTACACAATTAACCACTTAAAACACAATTCAATCTTACAGGATGCATCGGTAATTAAAATACTCACTCATTATTATATGTCACCGTGAGGTCAGAAGAAAGGGGGGAATGCCATGGGCCGAGATGTTCCGGATGGCTAATCAGCCCACCCCGACGGCACTGCTCTGCAGTACATGATGGTGGTAATAGTGGCGGCGGCAGGTCCTACTCAAAAGCCTGGCGGAAGAGCTCCATCTTGCAGGCCCTGCAGAACTGTAAAAGGTCCCGCAGGGCCCTGATCTCCTCCGGGAGCTCATTCCACCAGGTAGGAGCCGCCACCGAAAAGGACCTGGCCCTTGTGGGGCTCTGTTATCGACTCTATCGAACCCAGGGCAGGTGGAGGGTGAAGGCCTCTTGACGTGTTGCAGTGAACGTACATACATCCGGCATGCACCTGCGTGCATCAAAGAAAGAAGCAACATGCATTTGCTTTACAAAGAAAACTGGGGACCGGCACCTGGATAAATGTGCAGTTTCAATTACCTGTTCAGTGGTAGCAGAGGGGTGCCCACCCTTCTCCTGCTCTGTCTCTGATAGCCCTGGTAGTTGTGTTACAGAACACTCTATTCTGCGATGGTCAGGCCTCACCTGGAGTCCCGTGTCCAGTTTTGGGCACCACATTTTAGGAAGGATGTTGACAAGCTTGAGCGTGTTCAGAAGAGGGCAACCAGAATGGTGAGACGGTTGGAATCCAAGTGTTATGAGGAAAGGCTGAAAGAGTTGGGTATGCTTAGCTGGGGAAAGAGAAGGCTTGGAGGGGACATGATTGCAGTCTTCAAGTATTCGAAGGGCTGTCATGTAGAAGACGGAGCAGATCTGTTCTCTCTTGCTCCAGATTGCAAGACTAAATCTAATGGGTGGAAATTACAAGGGAGTTGATACCAGCTAAATATCAGGAGAAACGTCCTGACTGTAGGAGTGGTTGAGCAGTGGAACGTACTGCCTCAGGAGGTGGTGGATGCTCCTTCGCTGGACGTTTTCGAGCGGAGGCTGGACGAACATCTTTCGGGTATGTTGTAGGGCTATCTTTCGGCTATGCCCCTGCAGAGTGAAGGGGGTTGGACTGGATGACCTGCAAGGTCCTTTCCAACTCTAACATTCTATGATTCTATGAACCTGAACAATTCCTCTGCATTTTTAAGCCAGCAAAAAGTAAACGCCTTACACCAAATCCTTAGATCGAGGATTTAAAACCTAATCCTTTGCCCAATGAGCAGGGGAAGTGCGCCGTCTCTTGAGGATGTTCATTCTGGAGTGCACACAAAGAATTTTCTGAGTGGATTGGGCCCAAGGGGAAATTCACTGAGCCGGAATATGAAAAATGGTCTTTTCTTCTGAACCAAAATGACCAGGCTCAGTGGGCTGAACGCCGGGTTCAAATCAGCCCAACGCTTTTATATTTGTCTCGAAGCTGTTACAGACTTCTGATAAGGCGGCTGGCCCTCGAACCTCTTCAAAAAAACACACACACACCAGAAAATTGTCTCTCTCCTCTTTCTCCCCTGCACCTGATATTTTATTTTGTTGATAACGCCCTTCTTTAGTATAATCTCCTTAATATCCATCTGGTCCCCTTTAGGCGAAAGCTTCTTAAATTCAAATATAGGGCTATTTTTATCACAGAAGAATATGTAAAGCAATAGAAAACATTTTAATGGATTTTACTGCCCGTGGCTCTTTTTAGCTGTATTTCCATAATGAAATCTAGTTACAGACATTGGGGCTGCTACAGTTGGCTGTTCACGCAAATCAGAGAAGGCGCGTCTCAGCCTTGTAAACCAGCCGAGTGATATAACAGCTATTTCACACTCCAACCTCGGGAAAAACCAAAACCTCGCTGCTTTCTTCTCTCCGAGTCCTCGGCCGTTTCTTTGTTTTGAACCTCTGTTCGTCTGGGGACGACAAGGACGGATCAAAAATCAGCCAGTAGGGAATCCTTGCCAGATGTCTTGCCAGGGAAGTAACACCACAAAGGTGAATCTTTATTTTTCCCAAAGAATGGTGCTTTTGTTCCAAGGGACTTTGCTGATTTGCAGTACATACACATCCCCACGTGGGCATTGCACAAGTACACAGGCCTAACAGCCCACTCCCTAATCCAGGGATCTCCTCGGGATCTTCTGGTGCATGCCCTGCAATGACATCACCCGGAAATGACGTCATCACACTAGGCACATTGCCGGGGGGGCGCTCTAGCATTCAGCAAGAAACTCTATGGTACCATAGAGTTTTCTGGCTGAGTGCTAGAACATCCCCCGGTGATGTGCCTAGCACGATAATGTCATCTCTAGGTGACATCATTGTGCCAGGCATGTTGGCGCAATCCTGGATCTTTGGGGCTGGGGTTCCCCCACCGGCCAGCGGATTGGGTGCCCTAAAAGCAGGCAAACCCCTGTCCCGTCTGGGGGAATGGTAAGCCTACTGTGGGCCCCACAAAACCCACCAACACTTTTTCTGATGTCCACCAAGTATTTCCTGAAGGTAAGCTGCGGCAGCCATTTTGTGGCTGGCTCCACTCTAACGGCTCCTATCTGGTGGAATGAGCTCCCAGAGGAGATCAGGGCTCTGCGGGACCTAGCACAGTTCCGCAGGCCCTGCAAGACGGAGCTCTTCCGCCAGGCTTTTGAATAGGAGCCGCCGCCACTAGTCCACCGGCAGTCCATCACTAGTGCACTAGTGCACCACAATCGCACTAGCTACCATCTATCCCCCATATATGAACATCAAGATGGGGCATGCACATCTAGTTGCTGCATTATGGGCGAGAACGGGATGGTCAGGGATAGTCATTTTGCTTTTAGAAATTTTAGAATTTGTACAGATTGTATAATTTGCTATGCATCAAAATCTGTTTTAAATAGGGTTGTAATTTAATATTTTGTATTGTTTTATGGTTTTATCTGGCAATATGCCCTGTAAGCCGCCCTGAGCCTCCGGGGAGGGCGGGATAAAAATGTGAATAATAAATAAATAAATGAATAAATAAATAACGGCGGCCATTTTGTGGCCGCGCCCACTGTGCTGTGTCAGAATCCCAAAGGTGTCCATTGGCTTAGAAAGGTTGGGGACCCTTCCGCTAACCCACAAGCACACAAACACACACACATTATGACGGAAAGGAAGAAAGAAGAGAAAAGCAACCGACAATGGAGGGGGAAGGAAGGAAGGGAAATGACAGAATGGATACACAAAGAGGAAACCAGGACGGTTGTGAGAATAAAATGAAGGTGTGTAGGAATGCCAATCAGAAGAAGGGCAGGCTCGAAATATGATTGATCCTTGGGGGTCTGTGATTGCCCTGTATTCGAATGGTGCACTATGGCTGTGGCCACGCACACTAAAGAATCTACTTTCAATGCACTTTCCAACTGGATATTGCCAGTCCACACAGTAAAATCCAGCTGGAATGTGCACTGGAAGTGGATTGAAAGTGGACTATTTAGTGTGTGTGACTGCAGCCCATATTTACTTAACTTTGGTTGTGGTCACACAGGCGAGATAACGTGGGGGGGGGAGTTAAGGAGTGCCACATGTTGTCCGTTTCCGGCAGCCCCAAAAGACAGAAGCACAGTCGAGCGTTCAAAAAATAATAAAATCTGGCAACTTGGCTTGGCCCAAGCACATGAACTGCTCCTGCCTTCCGGATTATTATTTTTATTTATTATTTATTTCGTTATATTTCTATCCCGCCCTCCCCGCGAACGGGCTCAGGGCGGCTCACAGTTTAGGCTGACAGACGCCAGAGAGTTAAGATGTGCGCCTCTCTGAATTTTCTCTGATTTCCCCCTTTGATTGGCTGCGGTCAAGTAATTAGACCCAAATTAAAATAGATTTTTCCCCCCCCATTTCTGCTTGGGTTTTTTTCTCTACTTAACAAAAAGGTAGCATAATGGCCAACAACATCAGGATCATTCCACTCTGTTACCAAGAGTGTTGGTGGGGGAGGGGAGAGCAAAGGCCTTTTGAAAGTTGTTTTTTTATCTCCCTCCCTAGACAGCTATTTTGATCCTCCCCCGAGAGCCAAGGTTGGTGTGGTGGTTAAGAGCGCAGACTCTAATCTGGGAGAACTGGGTTTGATTCCACACGGCTCCTCCATGTGCAGCCAGCTGGGTGACCTTGGGTCAGTCACAGCTCTCTCAAAGCTGTTCTCTCTAGAGCAGTTCTCTCAGAGCAACAGACGGAGGGCTTCTGGTATTCTGGCCCCCACTGGTGGACCTCCTGATGGCCCCTGGGTTTTGGCCACTGTGTGACACAGAGTGTTGGACTGGATGGGCCATTGGCCTGATCCAACACGGCTTCTCTTATCTTCTTATGTCTGAGGCAGTGATGCTCTGTATCCTTGATGCTTGGAGGGCAACAGTGGGAGGGCTTCCGGAGTTCTGGCCCTGTTGGTGGACCTCCTGATGGCCCCTGGGTTTTGGCCACTGTGTGATACCTCATGATCCAACACGGCTTCTCTTATGTTCTTACATTCTTAAATCCTCATCCCTAAGGTGGGGGGAAATCAAACAATGAGCAGACCTCATTTTGTGTTGAGTTGGACATCTTTACAGAGGACCAAAACAATTTGTTCAAAATTTTCAGCATTTTTGAGTAATTCACCATTTGTGCAGGGGCAGCGTTGAGCTTGTCAACTGGGTAGCCATTGTTGATGGAGAATCACAATTTGGGTAAACTATGTATGCCTCCCACTGGCATCACCATCCTCACCCCAAAACAGACACCCTTTGAGGTAGGTGGGGCTGAGAGAGCTCTGAAAGAACTGTGTCAAGAAGAAGAAGAGGAGGAGAAGGAGAAGGAGGAGTTCGATTTATAACTCGCCCTTCACTTGAAGTCTCAGAGCAGCTTACAATCTCCATCCCTTCCTTCCCCCACAACAGCCACCCTGTGAGGTAGGTGGGGCTGAGAGAGCTCTGAGAGAACTGCTCTTGAGAGAACAGCTCTGAGAGAACTTGTCACTGACCCAAAGGTCACCCACCTTTTTTCATCCTACCCTTCCTCCAAGAAGCTCAGGGTGATGTATATGATTCTCCCCACCATTTTTCCCACACAATCACCGTGGGAGGTAGGTTAGGCTGAGAGATTGGGTCACAAGTTCTCTCAGAGCTGCTCTCTCACAAGCAGTCCTCGAAAGAGCTCTCTCAGCTCCACCTACCTCACGGGGTGTCTGTGTTGGGGAGGGGAAGGGAAGGAGATTGGAAGCCACTCTGGGACTCCTTCGGGTAGTGAAGGGTGGGGTATAAATCCAATCTCCTCCTCCTCCTCCTCCTTCTCATGGTGACTGGAGGTAAGTTGCAGCAGCCATTTTGTAGCTGGCTCTGCCTCCTGTGGCAGTCATTTTATGGCAGCCATTTTGTGACTGCGCCCGCCACATCGCACCAGAATGCAAAACAATTTTTGGAGCCCCTGCGTTAAAACGTGTACAACATATGGGGAAAATTGGGTGTGAGATTAAAAAAAGAGCAAAGATAAAGAATCGTGGTTCTCTTCACACATGGGAAAGGCCAAGACTGAAATGGGGATTTGGGAGGTGAAACAGAAGCGATGAGGAATTCAACCTCACCGCCACACATGACTGATGGAATTTTTTTCAGTCGGCATAGTTGGAAAAAAGTGGCTCTTCTCAATTGTCTGTGCATGGTAGTTAATTTAATTTGGACTTGGATTCAGTCTATATGTGTGTGCACGTGCATGTACACACAGAGACAATTTGCATTTATATATAATTAATAAATTAAAGTAATTTCCCACTGATTATGACCCACCTTGTTACAGTAGGAGTCAGTGTTCTGGCAGAGGGCCACACACACACTGCCGGCCTCCCGCGCTGGACCCTTTCACAAACCACACCGTGGGTTGTCATAGCTACGTGCATCCTATAGGATCCAGCTATATTAAATTTAAAGGACATTACAACCCTTCCTGCCGGAGATTGGGTAACAAATAGCGTTCAATATGGCTTGTTTGTGAGAAGCCCGCTGCGCGAAGACTCCTTTAGATGTATAAAATATAGATTAAATGAACCTCTTGATGTTGCAGCAGATGGAGAGACGGCGAAAGTAACTGGCTCGTTTCAGTTCCATTCCCCTGTTAACGTCGCTCCCTTCCAGCCTCGCTCTTTCGGTCTCGCGTTCCTTTGCCAGCCGTTTCTCACTGGCGCTGACCCGGCGGGACCGTGTCGATACCGCAGATCATGTTTCGACAGCCACAAGGCACTTGGGGGGAAAGAGCCAGCACTGGGAAGTTGTTGTGTTTTTCCTCCAGATGATTCTCGGTGCCAACCGAAATCCTTTCTCTGACAAGGGGGATAGGGTGTCGAGGGGAAGGGGGTGTCACCCAATACTCCTCCCCCGACACGCACAGCGCTTTGGCTCCAAGCCATACCTGTTTGTGGTGATGGCACTGGGGGAGATCTGTGCATACAGATGGGGGGAAAGGGGAATCACAAGTCTCTTTTGCAGACCTGCGGGGGGAAAGAATTCAAAACATTGGTGGGGCGCGTGAGACCACCCCACTTGAGCCAGACCATCTTGGTTCTTTCTCACGTAGAGGGAATTTCAAGAGGATGGCGCCATGGTGAATGTCTGGGAGAAGCTGACGGTTGTAGCTAAGCTGGGATTGGTCCCTGGGTGGTAGGCTACATCGAGCCCTCGTATCACCTCCTCTGAATCTGCATCTAGACCCGTCACCATGCTTGGTATAGGTGTGAATCAGGAGGGAGGTCCCCTTTAGTCACCGTGGCTAGTAGTCACCGATAAACCTCTCCTCCATTAATCCGTTTAAAGTTGTGAATGGCTGGACCCAGGGCAATTTTGGGGCAGAAACGCACAGGAATGGAGTTCCAGCTGGCCTCAGAGTTGGCCACGCCCACTACAGCCAAAACCTCTGAGTGCGTGGCTACAGAGGGAAGGCCTGGAGAGCGACCCCGCCCCCCGGTAACTCCGAGGTGGGCAGGCCGGGGAGGCTCTGGAAGGATCGGGGAGTCATTTAAATGCCTCCCCGTGCCTCCCCTGACCTGTCCAAGGGTCGGCTTGCCCGGGCTCCCCGCAGCCACAGGGCGCCCGGGCAAACCAAAGAAAGGCACGGGGTGTGGCCTAATATGCTAATGAGCTACACAGTCGGGGGTGTGGCCTATTATGCTAATGAGTTCCTGCGGGGCTTTCTCTACAAAAAAAGCCCTGGGGAGCACGTTCCACCAGGTGGGGGCCAGGGTGGGAAAAGCCCTGGCCCTGGTCGAGGCTAGACAGACATCCTTTGGGCCAGGGATCACCAGGAGATGTTGACTTTTCGTTCTTAATTTCTTAATTTTCATAGGATTCTTTTTCAGAAGAGTGGCTGGCTTTTCGATCGTCCCCCATCCACCCCACATTCCTGATCCGATACAGTACAGCACCCGGCACTCCCAGGCAGTCTCCCTTCCAAGGACTCACCAGACCTGGCCCAGCTTAGCTTCCGAAATCAGGTGTGTTCAGGGCCGTATGGCGGTAGGTGAGTTCTTGTTAATTCTGACGTTCAGTGCTTTAATAACTGTCTTCTCTTGAAATTGTTGTTTTCTAATAGAATCATGGAGCTGCGGTGGCTCAAGCGGTTAAGACGCTGAACTGCAGGCTGTGGAAGGTCGGTAGTTCAGCAGTTTGAGACCCGAGTGTGCCGCATGACGGAGTGAGCTCCCGTCTCTAGTTCCAGCTCCTGCCAACCTAGCAGTTCGAAAGCAAGAAATTGCAAGTAGATAAATAGGTACCACTTCGGTGGGAAGGGAACAGCGTTCCGTGCGCCTCGGTGTTTAGTCATGCCGGCCACGTGACCGCGGAAACGTCTTCGGACAGCGCTGGCTCTTCGGCTTTGAAACGGAGATGAGCACCGCAACCCTAGAGTCGGACTCGACTGGCTTTCGAGCAAGGGAAAACCTTTACCTTTTAATAGAATCATAGAAAAATAGAATCACACAGAGTTGGGAGGGGCCCTACAGGGACCATCTACTCCAACCCCCTGCTCAGTGCAGGATCAGCCTAGAGCATCCCTGCCCAGTGTTTGCCCAGCCGCTGCTTGAAGACTGCCAGGAAGGGGGAGCTCACCACCGCCCCGGGCAGCTGATTCCACCCTTGCACAACGCTGACTGTTAAAAAGTTCCCCCTAAGATCCAGCCAGTATCCTCCCACCCTTAATTTAAAGCCTGAGACCGTGGAGAGCTGTAAAGAGGGGCTCAGGGGTGGAGCTTCTGCCTGGCATGCAGAAGGTCCCAGGTTCAGTCCCCGGCAGCATCTCCAGTTAAAAAGGACCAAGCAGTTGGTGATGTGAAAGACCTCACCCTGAGACTGTGGAGAGCTGTAAAGAGGGGCAAGGGTCCATCTACTCCAGCATCCCACCTCACACAATGGCCAACCAGTTCCTCTGGAGGTCCAACCAGAGGGCAGAGAGTCTGAGGCCTTCCCCTGATAAGAACACCAGAAGAGGTCTGCTGGATCAGACCAGTGAAGGTCCATCTAGTCCAGCCTCCTGTCTCACACAGTGGCCAGCCAGTTCCTCTGGAGGGCCAACAACAGGGCAGAGAGGCCGAGGCCTTCCCTTGAGAAGAACATCAGAAGAGCCCTGCTGGGTCAGACCAGTGAGGGTCCATCTAGTCCAGCATCCCATCTCACACAATGGCCAACCAGTTCCTCTGGAGGTCCAACCACAGGGCATAGAGGTCAAGAGACCATCCTCTGATGTTGCCTCCTGGCATTAGGATTCAGAAGGTTGATTGCCTCTGAACGTAGAAGTTCCCTTTAGTTGCCTAGCAACCACTGATAGACTTCTTGTCCATGAATCTCTCTTATCCCCTACAAATCTGTCTATGCCTATGGCCATCACTACAGCCTAGGGTTTCCAGTCCAGCAGGAACTCATTAGCATAATAGGCCACACCCAACAGCAGGAACTCATTAGCATATTGGGCCACACCCCTGACAGCACAGCTCATTGGCACATTAGGCCGCACCCCCATGTTACCAGAAGTGTGGTTATCCAACCACACCCACCTTTTGCTTGTTATTCTGTTTACCTTGTTTGTTGTCAAAACCCAGGGCCTTTTTTGGTAGCAGGAACTCCTTTGCATGTTAGGCCACACATCCCTAATGTAGCCAATCCTAATGAGTTTCTGCTATTGGGTGTGGCCTATTATGCTAATGAGCTCCTGCTGGGCGTGGCCAACTCGGGAGCCAGCCGGAACTCCGTTCCTGTGCGTTCCTGCCCAAAAATAGCCCTGCTTGCTATTACAATTGGTCTCCGGATGATCAAGATCAGTTCCCCTGGAGAAGAATGTCAGCTTTGGAGGATAGATTCCATGGCAGAGGTGTCGAACTCATTTGTTATGAGGGCCGGATCTGACATAAATGAGACCTTGTTGGGCCGGGCCACGTGTGTCATAAAATGTAGTACCAGGTAGCGGAGGTATAAACTTTTAATAAAAGACACAAACACAGTTTTTTCCCCTAAACATAAAAACATGCTTCAAACATTAGCACGCTTGCAATATTTTGTTTATTTAACAGTATCTGATAACTGACACCTCCCGCTCGGAGTTACTGCATCAGAATGTCTGTGCTGTTGCATTCCTGAGTATGCTGTTTGGGTGTGTATCTATAAACTGCAAACCTACTTTTGATTGATTGACATTCACCACAGAAATCTCATGCTCAGAGTTCTGAGTCTAGGACCCAGGTTAAAACATGAAATGGCTGAGTGATTAAGAGGGTCCGGCAAAGCAAGCTATGATGCAGCAGCAGAAGAACTGGAAGCAGGAGACGGCCAGTTCCACTGCGGGCCTGAGGGAAGCCCTCCGGGGGCCTGATCCGGCCCCCAGGCCACATGTTTGACACCCCTGCTCTATGGCATTATACGATGGAGAGGTCCTCCCCCTCCCCAAACCCTGCCCTCCCCACCCCTCAAATCACCAGGTATTTCCCAACTCGAACACATCCTCTGGAAGCGAATTCCACAAAGTAAGAAGGAAATGGATATTTTGGAGGTCAAAGCGGCGGGGATGTGAAATGTGAAATGTTCCCTAATAGGAGAAGGTGTTTGTGGTGTGAAATGTTCGACTCATTAATGCCCAGGGGTGCAGTTTCCAGCGGAGAGGGGATTAGGACTCGCTAGCATTTGACTTTGTTTTGTTTTTTCCACGTTAACCAGAAGCAATTAGATTATGTTTAAAGCCTTTCTTCTGCTGTAAGTAGTTTCCGTTGCTAGAAATAATAGCTCGGCTCAGCGACGGCGTCGGCGGGAAGTCTGTAGCGACAGGCCGAGTGTTTTAGCAACGGCTCGGCAGTCATCAAAGCGGTCATTTGCCAATGCAGATCAATGTAATTACATATCGCAGGTGATATTCTGAGAGGCTGAGTCGAAACGACCGGCAGGTTTTCGTAAAATATTTCTGACAGCGCCGATAAAAGAATCCCTGTCGTTTTCAAGGCCTTGCTCCCCCTCTAACATTCCGTTAGGGAGGTTCGTTTACACGGTTCTTATTTGATCTCCCCGGCGAGCTGTCTCCGTGAAGTCCGCACACGGCAAAAGCTGAGTGGCTAGGTAGCACTGTGACATTATCTCGTTTGCCACGTGATCCCTGATTGGCCGGAGTCATCTGCATGACTGGTGCAGGGAGAAACAAACCGAGCGGTAGCAGGAGACGGGGAAGAAATATCACATGGATCATCTTTAATGAATGTCTGGGAACATGTATCATATGCATTTCTTTTCTTCTTTTTTTCCCCCAGCATGTCACATCTGACTTATGGTGACCCCTGGTCGGGGAGTTCTCAAGGCAAGAGACGTTCGGAGGTGGCTTGCCATTGCCTGCCTCTGCATCACAACCCAGGTATTCCTTGGAACAAAGTTTGAGTCCAGTGTGAGACAGTTTGCTGCAGTGGTTAAGTGCGTGGACTCTAATCTGGGAGAACCGGGTTTGATTCCCCACTTCTCCACTGGCAGCTGCTGGATGACCTTAGGCAAGCCATAGTTCTGTCAGAGATGCTCTTGAAAAAGAGGACTTTCTCTCAGAGCTCTCTCAGCCCCACCTACCTCACAGGGTGTCTGTTGTGGGGAGGGGAAGGGAAAGGAGTTTGTAAGCCGCTCTGAGACTCCGAGTAAAGGGTGGGGTACAAATCCAGTCTCTTCTTCTTTATCTCTTTAAGACCAGCAATGTTGAATTCTGGGTACAAGCTTTCATGTGCACACGTCCGATGAACTGTGCATGCACACAAAAGTTTATATCCAGAATTCAACTTTGTTGGTCTTAAAGGTGCCACTGGACTCAAACTTTGTTCCATTGCTTCAGACCAGCATGGCTACCCACCTGAATCTGGTATTCCTTGGTTTGTCATTGTTTGCCTTCCAAGATCTGATTAGATCGGGCTAGCCTGGCCTATCCAGGTCAGGGCTGACCCTGCCCTGGTTAGCCCAGGCTAGCCCGATTTCATCAGATCTTGGAAGCTAAGCAGAGTTGGCTGTGGCTAGTAGATGGACGGGAGACCTCCAAGGAAGCCCACGGTCGTGACGCCGAGGCAGGCAACAGAAAACCTGAACGTCTCTTGCCACGTGGTCAGTTGTGACTTGACAGCAAAAAAAAAGCATTCTAACCTACAAAAATTGAAATAAGGGAAAGGAGAAAGAAATACAAAGATCTTATTCTCTTCAGACAAATTCAATTGGATACAGATGGCTAACTCCAGAAGGCGTCACCTTCAAAATCAAGGATAAAAAAGAAAAGATTGACTCTGTTCTGAAAGCTCGGGAATTTTTAAGAGTCCAGTTGGGAGGGCCAGAGGAGGAAGAAAAAGAAGGGGAGGACCTTAAGTCCAGTGGCGAGCTGGACTCGGATTCTTCCGGAAAGGACTCTCTTTCAGAGGAAGGGGTAGCGGCTCCTAAAAGCCCTTATAAGTTGCGGAAGAGACAGGGCAAGGAGAAGTGAAGGCTGAAGGACTCTGATATGTGCCTTTTAAAAAAATGTTGAATTGAGATGCTTTGGGGTATTTCTTAATAACAGTTGAATTTAAGAATTTAAAAAGACAATGATATATCTGACTCAGTTTGTAAGGGGATTAGTGGAATTAAGACTTGATGTTTGTGTAAGCTGATTAGAAGATCTCCTCTCTTGGGTTTTTAGGTATTAGTGGGTATCTTAACTTTGTCCCTAGACGTAGTCCCTTATCCTATTTCT
Organism: Gekko japonicus; assembly: GCF_001447785.1. NCBI lineage: Eukaryota > Metazoa > Chordata > Lepidosauria > Squamata > Gekkonidae > Gekko > Gekko japonicus. The sequence continues at coordinate 810,845 of NW_015175376.1, read as the reverse complement.
GTTGTAGTTTGTAGTGTTTATAAAAATGCAATAAAAAAAATCCCCTTGGGGGGGCTCAAAAAAAAAGTGCTGGTTTTGATCCCCAAATCAAAAATGGACAATATTTGACATTCCTGTTTTCCCCAGGGGGCGGGGAAACACACATGTAAGCCCACTGTTTGCAACCTCTTGCTCTATAACCCCCCCCTTCCCTCCCGCAAGCTGGCCGACAGTTTCTAAACAAACCTATACATCCCCGTCTCCTGGCTTATGAATTATCTTCCGGGAACTTCAAAATAAATGAAGGGGAAAAAATGACTGAATATTTAAACGTGCCGCAATTCCGTCCCAAGATAGATCATTTTGGACCCAAATTCATTTTTTTTCCCGCCTGGATATCTACTGCCGCTATAAACTTCCAGTTTATCATATAACATTACAATTTATGGTATAACCAGCTTGTGTACAGACTATAAGCCCTTTGTCAATGCCACCGCAAAGACTTTATATGCCATAAATAACGGAAGAATGATAGCATCTATCCTTCTTATTTTGCCCAACACATCCAATATATAGGACTTTAAACATGTCAAAAGGCTAGCTTGTTTTACATACAATAAAGGATACAATTGGATTTTTAAAAAAAAAAAATAGTAGAAGATCCTGATGCATATTTTTGCCTACATTTTGTCAAAAAGAATGCATCAGATCTCACGGAGGAGGATTCCGTGGTTTAAAGACGATGCAAAGGAGCTATGATCGGGGTTTATTTATTGCATCATTAATTTATGACAGCGAGAAAGAGAAAGGAGCTTTTAATCTCCCACCCGAAAATAATCAGAGTGGAAAGTTTTAACCTCGTAAAATAGCTGAAGGGATGAATTCGCTTAGCATTCCTCAAACCACACCGCTATGATTCTTTTTTAGGAATCCTGAGAGCTTTGTCTTTTAAAGAAACAAGCTAGGTATAACCCGGCATATTGAAGGAAGGCACAACGTCTTCAGAGACGTAGAGCATTTTAGGAATACGATTACTAACCTCATGGCTACTATATAAACATAGGCAGACAAACACTTCTAACTTGGGCCAAATACTGAAAATGTAAAAAAAAGAAAGAAAGATCCGGGATATTTTGACCATAGTTCAGCTGGAACGAAAGAAAGCAGGCTTTGGAGAATGCCTATTGGCTAGTACCCATGCTGTTACCAACCCATTGTTTCCCTCTCTCCTTGTGTATGCATGTTAAGTGCCATCATGTCACTTCCAACTTATGGTGACCAAATGAGAAGGGAGCACTCACTGGAGAAGACCCTGATGCTGGGAAAGATTGAAGGTCAAAGAAGACGCGGACGGCAAAGGATGAAATGGTTAGACAGTGTCATAGATGCAATGAACATGAAATTGAGCAAACTTCAGAGGACAGCAGAAGACAGGAGGGCCTGGCGGGAGCTGGTCCATGGGGTCGCGAAGAGTCGGACTCGACTGTGCGACTGAACAACAATTAACATCCTCCAAAATGTCCTATCATTAACAGTCTTGCTCAGGTCTTGCTTGACTGAACCAATCCATCTCACATTGGGTCTTCTTCAAACTGCTGCCATGTCCTCCTACCTCAGGTTCTTAGTGCTGAAATATACTGTGTGACATTTCCACAAGGGAAGACAAATGACTCGTGGCCCTAACTTGCATATGAATCAGAGAAATGCTAGCTGCGGTATATGCCTATTGGCTAGTGTCTGTGTTATAGCCAACTCATCACTTTTCACTCTCTTTATTAGTTGCTATCTTAGAAATGCATACAGTTGTCTCTTTCCAGTGGCACTGTCCAATCAACTGGCAGTGAGTAACGCTCCCCTTCTTTTGGCGTCTGGAGGCAGCCCCCTATTAAAGCTGGGGCACCGCGAAATAATCTCGATAGTCAATCAAAACACAATTGACGCCAACATAAACCTTCCAGGATTTCCAGCCAAAAGGCTGCCATATCTCCAGTTAAAGAGGGCTATTATCTCTCCCTTCCCTGGAGAAAGCGAAGCAGAACTGATTTGATTAAGAACAGATTAACCTCCCTAACACAACTACCCTGAGTTTTACACCTGTCACTTTAGCGTGACAATTTATATTTATTCAAACAGCCACCAGACAGTAAATTAAACATTGCCCTAATTAGAAAAATGTCATATGTTACATTGGGGGAGCAAACAAAAAAATCTCATTTCTATTCTGTTCTGGGGCGGCGCACACTTCAACCCGGCGCGGTTCTGTCTGCCCGTCGCAAATTCAGATTTAGGCCAGGAAAGGGTCGGTGGGTTGGTATCCTGCCCAAATCCAGGCTACTTTTTAAAAAATCAAAAAACTACCCAGTTCTCTTGAATTTAATGTGTGCCTCTTGGTGCGGCAAACTTACTTCAATTATTTCATGCATTTGTTATTCTGCCCTTCCTCCAAGAGCTCCAGGAAGACTATTTGGTTCTCCCTTCCTTCAGAGCACTCTCACAACAACCCTGTGAGATCGGCCGGTTTCTCTCTCTCTCTCTCACTCCAACCTTAGGCTACCTGCAGTGGCAGTCTAGACAGAGTCATAAGAACATAAGAGAAGCCAAAGTTGAATCAGGCCAATGGCCCATCCAGTCCAACACTCTGTGTCACACAGTGGCCAAAAATACCAGGTGTCCTCAGGAGGTCCAGCAGTGGGGCCAGGACACTAGAAGCCCTCCCACTGTTGCCCCTCCCCAAGCCCCAAGAAACAGAGCATCACTTGCCCCAGACCGAGAGTTCCTATCTATCCCTTGTGGCTAATAGCCACTGATGGACCTCTGCTCCAGATGTTTATCCAACCCCCTCTTGAAGCCATCCATGCTTGTAGCCGCTACCACCTCCTGTGGCAGTGAATTCCAACTGTTAATCTTTCTTGGGTGAAGAAGTACTTCATTTTATCTGTTCTAAACCGACTGCTCAGCGATTTCATGGAGTGCCCACGAGTTCTTGTATTGTGAGAAAGGGAGAAAAGGACTTCTTTCTCGACCTGCTCTATTCCATGCATAATCTTGTAAAAGTCACGACCTTTTAAACCATGGATTTAGAAGGGTGAAACTCTGCTTAGGATGGCACTGGTTATGGCATCTTCCGGGTCCCACCGTGGCCCTCTCGATGATTATATCAATCTGACTGTTCAGACGTGGGTGTCCGTAGGCCTCATTCTGTACCTGGCAAGCTGAGAGAGAGGCTCACAGGCAGGCAGGTGAAAATAAGCAGCGTAGGACCCGGTAGTAAAGGCAGGAGAAGGAGACTAGAGATTAGGAATGGACATGAAACCGGGAAATGGAGGTTCGTCCCAGTTTATGCTTCGTGAGGTCCCACGAATCACGAACTGGGATGAACCTTCCCTGGTTCTTGAACTGGTTTGGTTAGTGAGGTTCGCGGATCTTCCCTCTCTCCTTTCTGCTGGTGGTGGCTGTCAGGTCTCCCATCAGGGCTCTTTTTGTAGCAGGAACTCCTTTGCATATTAGGCAACACACCCCTAGTGTAGCCAATCCTCCAAGAGCTTACAGGGCTCTTCTTACAGGGGCTACTGTAAGCTCTTGGAGGATTGGCTACATTAGGGGGGGGGTGTCGCCTACTATGCAAAGGAGCTCCTGCTACGAAAAGAGCCCTGCGTCCCAGTTAAGACACTCTCCACAACACACTTAAGCAGTGGTGGTTTATTGAGGCACACTTACTTTAGGGAACAGGCTCCGTGTCAGAACTGAGAAGAAGGCGCGCAAAAGCCCTTATTATAAATAATACAAAATACACCCCACACCTCTCACAAACGTCACCTAGGGTTGCCAAGTCTCACCTTGTTCCGGAGCGGTGGACACCTGGGTTGATCCCGGAGCGCGCGCGCCGCATCCACGTCACCAGGAAGTGACGGGACAACGCTGGGCACGCTGGGGGCGGGGCCACGACCATCCGAGGGAAAACCATAGAGTTTTCCCTCGGATGACTGTGGC
>NW_015175376.1:755373-806427 GCF_001447785.1 Gekko japonicus | reverse complement strand
GGCGGCGGGGAACGGGCCTCTGGGGCGGGGGTTTCCCCGCCCCCCCCGGGGGACTTGGCAAGCCTAACGTCACCATTCAGCCCCTACTGTTACTATAGCAACCCTGACAGATATACGGCACCTTATCTAGGTCCAGGCCTGGCAAAAGAGTCTCCAAGGCCAGCTCCCTTGGGAACTGGCAGTGGGGCACAATCTTAAGTAAAGGCATGGCTTCTACAAGCATTCACTCAAAACACCCATACACTCCCCTCAGGAATTCCCTCCCCCCTAATCTATGGCAAGCAGTGAAGTAGAACAAGGTGAAATGAAACTGAAGCTTGACAGCGGCTCCCAAAGACCAGCAGAATGGAAGGGGGGGGAGAGAGATTTTGCAAAAGCCCTTTAAAGGGAACGTTTAATGAACTTTCCAGGTAGGTTTCTGTGGTTCTTTAAATGCCTTCTCCAAGCTGCACAGCCACAGCCGCAAAAAACCACACGAACCCACCTGGAACGTGGCTTGTGAGGGTGGGATGGCACAAACCGAGGTTCGTGAACCATGAACTGGGCCCGGTTCATCAGGAATTTCAGTTAGTGATTCGGTTCATGTCCATCCCTACTAGAGATCTCCACAAGAGGTGGGCAAGACGCAGAGAGCTGGAACTTAATCATAAGCTACTGTGCAGACTAAAGCAGAAGCTGTTTGAGACATGTTCATTTTGCAGTGGTTAGGGCTGTGTGGAGTGTGTGTGTGTGTGTGTTTCTTTAAGAGAACTGTTGTTATGGGAACAGGTTGCCAGCAATGCTCCCTCTAAGCCAGTGGTGGCGAACCTATGGCACGGGTGCCAGAGGTGGCACTCAGAGCCCTCTCTGTGGGCACGCGTGCCATCGCCCCAGCCAGGCCCAGACCATCATTAAAGTGTCGAATTCTCTGCCAAATAAGTTTGGATCATCTTAAGTTAATGTATGAGTTGTTTTTTCTAAAGTAAAACCTAAAAAACTGTGAGCTAGCTCACACTAACTCGGCTTAGAGGGAACACTGGTTGCCAGTCCCCCATCCCTGCTCCCTGCTGCTGATCAGCTGGTTGGCGGGGGGAGGACTTACCAGCAGGGGAGGCAGGCCTACCCCACGGTTGCCAGTGACACCGTGATGTCATTTCCGGGATGCACCGGAAGTGACGTCATCACATCACTAGCGTCGTGCTGATGCTCTGGTTTGGGGGCAAAACCTCTATGTTAGAAGCCATCGAGTTTCCCCCCAAATACCAGGATGCGGATGCGACACCGGAGGTGCAATGGCGTCACTTCTGCTGCGTGCCAGAAGTGACATCACTGCTCTAGCAGAGATGAGGCCTAGGCCTCCCTCCCACTCCTGGTAAGTGACCCCCTACCAGTTGCCATGCAGGATCTGGCAACCCTGGCAAAGGTAGGAACTCTTAGAGGGAACACTGGTTGCCAGTCCCCCATCCCTGCTCCCTGCTGCTGATCAGCTGGTTGGCGGGGGGAGGACTTACCAGCAGGGGAGGCAGGCCTACCCCACGGTTGCCAGTGACACCGTGATGTCATTTCCGGGATGCACCGGAAGTGACGTCATCACATCACTGGCGTCGTGCTGATGCTCTGGTTTTGGGGCAAAGCCTCTATGTTAGAAGCCATCGAGTTTTCCCCCAAATACCAGGATGCTGCTGCGACACCGGAGGTGCAATGCTGCTGCATGCCAGAAGTGACATCACTCCTCTAGCAGAGATGAGGCCTAGGCCTCCCACCCTCCCACTCCTAGTAAGTGACCCCCTACCAGTTGCCATGCAGGATTTGGCAACCCTGGCAACCCGGGGGGACTTGGCAAGCCTAGTGCAGGAGGTGGATGGGGCTATGCAGGGGATTCCTCCTCTGCTGGTTCCAAGAGAAGCTTGACTGGGAGGGTGCCCTTAGAGAGGAGACGGGAAACCTTCCCCTGGAGTTTACGGAGTGCCCAAAGCCTTGGGCCTAGCACAGAGCACAGGGGGCTCTTCTTCTTCTGAGGTGAAGGCTGGACTAGGCCAGCCCTTGATACCACCTTTGCACACCAGATGGGAAGGTGAACATTTTTAAGGTCCTGCCACGCTCCTTACCTCTGCCCCCTGCATCCACCATTTACTCTTTAGCTTGGAGAAACGATGACTGAGGGGTGACATGATCGAGGTTTATAAGATTATGCATGGGATAGAGCAGGTTGAGAAAGAAGTACTTTTTCCTCCCTTTCTCACAATACAAGAACTCGTGGGAACGCCATGAAATTGCTGAGCAGTCGGTTTAGAACAGATAAAAGGAGTCCAGGCCTGGCAAAAGAGTCTCCAAGGCCAGCTCCCTTGGGAACTGGCAGTGGGGCACAATCTTAAGTAAAGGCATGGCTTCTACAAGCATTCACTCAAAACACCCATACACTCCCCTCAGGAATTCCCTCCCCCCTAATCTATGGCAAGCAGTGAAGTAGAACAAGGTGAAATGAAACTGAAGCTTGACAGCGGCTCCCAAAGACCAGCAGAATGGAAGGGGGGGGAGAGAGATTTTGCAAAAGCCCTTTAAAGGGAACGTTTAATGAACTTTCCAGGTAGGTTTCTGTGGTTCTTTAAATGCCTTCTCCAAGCTGCACTGCCACAGCCACAAAGAACCACACGAACCCACCTGGAACGTCCATGGGAGGTTTGTGTGGCTTGTGAGGGTGGAGTGGCACGAACCGAGGTTCGTGAACCATGAACTGGGCCCGGTTCATCAGGAATTTCAGTTAGTGATTCGGTTCATGTCCATCCCTACTAGAGATCTCCACAAGAGGTGGGCAAGACGCAGAGAGCTGGAACTTAATCATAAGCTACTGTGCAGACTAAAGCAGAAGCTGTTTGAGACATGTTCCTCTTGCCGTGGTTAGGGCTGTGTGGAGTAGGGGTGTGTGTGTGTGTTTCTTTAAGAGAACTGTTGTTATGGGAACAGGTTGCCAGCAATGCTCCCTCTAAGCCAGTGGTGGCGAACCTATGGCACGGGGAGGCAGATGTTCGCCATGTGAACGCCGGTAAGTACACCGGTTGGAATCGTCACCTATTCCGTTACAAATGCCGCGTCTGAACGCACCCAGAGTGTTGGACTGGATGGGCCATTGGCTTGATCCACCATTGGCTTCTCTTATGTTCTTATGTTCTTAACTGAGGGGCTTTTCCAGACGTGAAAAAGAGAGAGAGAATTCCCAGATCTCGATAGCACAATATAATTTCCATCCTCTATTGCCATGATCACATAGCTTCCCTGAATCCCCAAGCTTTTTTCGGCTTGTTTTTGTCGAAATTACATCTCTAGCCCATTTCATTGTGGAGGTGTAAGGATATACTGGAGGCTGCAGAATTGTGTACACAGCTCTTCCTCAGCAGGATTTAAAAATAACAACCGCCTGATAAAGAAGAGAGATCAAGTAGGACAGGATGTCGTGCACGGTTTTTGTTTCACCCTCCAAACAATTCTGTAACATGGATTTGACTGAGGGACAGCATCAAGGCAAACGTTATCCAGCTACGGGGCTGAATGGGGTTTGGACCCTGTTTTCCTTAGTACATGTCCCATAGTGCCTCCTCTGTATCATAAGAGCCCAGTAAAGATGGTGGAATGTCGAGAGAGGGAAAGGTTTCCTTTGACATCTCAAGGGCAAAGCTTGATTGCGGTCCTCATCAATAATTTCCTTGATTAAAATAAAAATAAAATAACCATAAAATGCAGTGGTGGTGGTGGGGAGACATAAGCCGGCCGTAAGAAGCCCTTGATTTATAACCCTAGAAAAGGAAAGTATTGTAAAATGGTTCTGGTAAACAATACCTCTTGGCACAGAACCAGTTCTTCCAAAGTAACTGTCTCGAAGGTCACTGGGGCTTATGCAAAGGCAGAGACAGAAAAGTCTTCAAAGAACTTCACTTTTTCCTCTCCCTCTCTTCCTCTCTCTTTTTTTACTGCTATTATTATCATAATCGTGCTACCTCGGGGCTTTTTATGTACAAAGAATGAACAATATAAATTTATGGAAGTGGAATATCATTGAGAATTGACCTGGGTTTTATATCACAACTGCTGTGTTTCTCGAGACAAAATGGTCCCTGCTACAACCTCTTCATTTCTGCATTTAAAAAAAAAAAATATGCGGCAACTAGGTGTATAATTGGAATTTAAAAATTAATTCCTGTGCAGGACAGATTGGCTAGTGACAGGGCAATCATTTCGCCAAGGGCATGGGGGGCATTTTTCACTCCAATGGTTCTTTACCAGGTAGGGTTGCCAATCCCTAGTTGAGGGCGGGGGATCCCCCAGTTTTGTGGGCTCCTGATCGCCACTGGCCAGTTCACCAGCAGGAGGAAATCCCCTCCCCCAACAGCAACATGGAATAACATGCCTACATCACCTGAAAGTGACGTCGGCATGCTGGTGACATCGGGGACAGATCCTCTGGTTTTGGAGCAAAACTCTATGGTTTGGGGGCCAATTTTAGAGAAAGAGGAAGAAGAGGAAGAGGAGGAGGAGGTGGAGGAGGTTGGATTTATACCCTGCCCTTCACTACCCGAAGGAGTCTCAGAGTGGCTTACAATCTCCTTTCCCTTCCCCTCCCCACAACAAACACCCTGTGATGTAGGTGAGGCTGAGAGAGCTCTGAGAGAACTGCTCCTGAGAGAACAGCTCTGAGAGAACTTGTGACTTACCCAAGGCCACACCAGCAACTGCACGTGGAGGAGTGGGGAATCAAACCTGGTTCTCCTAGATCAGACTCCGCCGCTCTTAACCACTGCACCAAACTGACCAGGCCAAACGCTGTTCGGCTTCTGAGATCTGATGAGGTTGAGCTAGTTTGGGTCATCATAACCCCCTAAAACAGGGGTCCCCAACCTCTCTGAGCATGGGGGCACCTTGGAAATCCTGGCGCAAGGTGGGCGTCACCAGATGGCCGCTGATGGCGGAAACGCACACAGAGATGGAGACAAGAAACCCAAATGCAGGAGACAAGAGTCCTTTTAAAAAATGAGCTGGGGGGAAAGGAGAGGAAAAAAACTACAACAAACTCTATGGTGGGAGCTTGTGTTAAAACAATATTTTAATCTACACAGCCAATCCGATCTCTAATGGCCAATCAGGCGGCCTTCTGTGCAGGAGCCCCACCCATTTTCTAAAACCACTTGGCAGGCACCGGAAAAGCTGTCGGCAGGCAGGAACCTGTTGGGGTCCATGTTCCCTCTAAGCTGAGTTAGTGTGAGCTAGCTCACAGTTTTTGAGCCTCCAGCTCACTCGTTTTTGTCTCCGCCCAGGAAGGATGGCTCCGGAGCAAACTAATTCATGCAGTAGCCAAGTTGCTCACTCACAACTTTAAGGCCAGTAGCTCACAAAGTAGAATTTTTGCTCACAAGACACCACAACTTAGAGGGGACATTGGTCGAGGCACCGGCCCTAAAAACACATGGGCACCAAACAGATGAAAAGCCTTGTAGCCCCACAGACAAGACTTATGGTGCAATCACACAGCGTCTACATTGGGTTTCCGATGCCGCACTTGCCAAGATAACCACTTGCCCTTTCCAAAGTTCCAAGTTCATTTGGGGGAAAACGATTCCGCCGCGAGCATAACCTCGACAGTCCGGAACGACCGGCAGACAACTTTCATCAAAGCCGGCCTTGAATTAAAATGCTTGAAAGGAAAGACCAAGCCATGTCCTGTGCCCCGGCGGGAGCGGCCCTCCGAGACAGAAATGAGGCTTGTTCCCCCCGGTGCGTTTTTAGATCGAAAGTTGGTTATTGTCACGGCAAGATTGATAGCGCAATCATCGCCGCCGGGGGAATGAAACGAGAGACCTCTAGGAAATTATATATATATGTGTGTCCACACATGCACACAATTCTCCGTCCTGTTTTTCGAGCCGGACGGAGACTAGCACAAGAGGGCACCTGATTGTCACGCCTTACGTCAGAGCGAGAGGATTGGAAGGCACGTAAATGAAAGATAAGCGAGGGGAGGGGGACATTTGAATGAGTCCAGGGAGCCCCCTTCTCCCAGAGGCTCTTCCAAGGGCCTGCTGAGATTGTCATCTCGGTACTCCGGGGGAGGCAGTTTTGCAATTGTTTTGCCGGCACAGCGGTTTTGTTTTCAGGGCAGATTTAAACCCCTGCCAAAGCATTTTTTTAAAACTGATTTTAGATTTTCCTGAAAACCTGGGTTCCCCCCCCCCCAAGCTTGAAGAAACATCTCCCTTGAGCCATGTCCTGTGCCCCGGCGGGAGCGGCCCTCCGAGACAGAAATGAGGCTTGTTCCCCCCGGTGCGTTTTTAGATCGAAAGTTGGTTATTGTCACGGCAAGATTGATAGCGCAATCATCGCCGCCGGGGGAATGAAACGAGAGACCTCTAGGAAATTATATATATGTGTGTCCACACATGCACACAATTCTCCATCCTGTTTTTCGAGCCGGACGGAAACTAGCACAAGAGGGCACCTGATTGTCATGCCTTACGTCAGAGCAAGAGCATTGGAAGGCACGTAAATGAAAGATAAGCGAGGGGAGGGGGACATTTGAATGAGTCCCGGGAGCCCCCTTTTCCCAGAGGCTCTTCCAAGGGCCTGCTGAGATTGTCATCTCGGTACTCCGGGGGAGGCAGTTTTGCAATTGTTTTGCCGGCACAGCGCTTTTGTTTTCAGGGCAGATTTAAACCCCCACCAAAGCATTTTTTAAACTGATTTCAGATTTTCCTGAAAACCCCCAAGCTTGAAGAAACATCTCCCTTGTCTCAGAGTGGGCCTGATCCACAGATTTAAGTATCTGCAAATCCTCCCACACTTAAGAAACAGATATGTAGACTGAATTCAATGGACATATCAACTCACCACCTGAACTATGGTCATTTATTCAGAACACGTCTTCCCACATTCTCTCAGCTGCATGTGAGAGCCAGTTTGGTGTAGTGGTTAAGAGAGGCAGACTCTAATCTGGAGAACCGGGGTTTGATTCCCCACTCTTCCTCCACATGCAGCCAGCTGGGTGACCTTGGGTCAGTCACAGTTCTCTCAGAGCTGTTCTCTCAAGAGTAGTCCTCTCAGAGCTCTCTCAGCCCCATCTACCTCACAGGGTGCCTGTTGTGGGAATAGGAAAGAAATGAGATTGTAAACTGCTCTGAGACTCTGAGTGAAGGCTGGGGCATAAATCCAATCTCCTCCTCCTCCTCCTCCTCCTCCTCCTCCTCTTCCTCCTCCTTCTTAGAGCCAGTTTGGTGTAGTGGTTAAGTGTGCAGACTGTAATCTGGGAGAACTGGGTTTGATTCCCCACTCCTCCACTTGCATCCTGGCTGGATGACCTTGGGCAAGCCGTAGTTCTGATAAAAGCTGTCCTTGAAAGGGCAATTCTTGAAAGAGCTCTCTCAGGCCCACCTACCTCACAGGGTGTCTGTTGTGGGGAGGGGAAGGGAAGGGAAAGGAGTTTGTAAGCCTCTCTGAGACTCCGAGTGAAGGGCGGGGTATTAATCCAATCTCCTCCTCCTCCTCTTCTTCTTCTTCTTCCCAAAGCAGTTCACCATCGGCCAAACAATAGAACCTCCCCGTGTGGCTGAGAAAACATGAGAGGTGAACGGTTCTGGTCATGCAGCTATCTGCCAATGTGCTGATCCTCTGTTTCAATTCCATATGTAGCTGAATACTGAAAAGAACAGCGAAGCAATGCCCCCCCCCCCAAAAAAAAGTAAAAGTATTTTGTAACCACTCTAGATTAGCCCCAAAGAGGAAATGATGGATGGACCATAGCCGATGGTTGGGATGGCTAGTGTAGTTCACATGTAACTAGAAACCCCCAAGATGGTTTGCTCTCTGTGTGTGTGAAGTGCCATCATATCACTTCTGATTTTACGGTGGCCCTATGATTTAATGTGCTCCAAAATGTCCTCGCGTGAACAGCCTTGCGCAGGTCTCGCAAACTGAGGGCGTTGTGGCTTCCTTGATTCAGTCAAACTGAGGGCATTGTGGCTTCCTTGATTCAGTCAATCCATCTCCTGTTGGGTTTTCCTGCCCTCACCCAGTTTTCCTCAGTTTTCCTGCCCTCACTCTTTTCCTGCAGCCGTCTACTTTTCCTAGCAGTATTGTCTTTGCCAATGAATTAATGACCTCCAAAATGCTGTCCTTGAAAATGACCTCTGGCACAGCTGTCCTTGAAAAAGAGCAGATTGTGTCAGAGTTCTCTCAGCCCTACCCACCTCACAGGGTGTCTGTTGTGGGGCGGGGAAGGGAAAGGAGTTTGTAAGCCGCTCTGAGACTCCGAGTGAAGGGCGGGTTATAAATCCAATCTCTTCTTCTTCTTCTTCCTCTTTTCCTGTTTCCTTGTACTTTAAAAAAAAACTTTTAATCTTTATTTAATATAAGCAAGTACATATAACATCAGAAATATATCTTAGCTGGCACATTTGATAAAACTTACATAACATACAGGGGTCGTTTTGTAGAAAAAGAGGTGCAGGAGCTCATTAGCATAACTTATTTGCATATGCCACACCCCCTGACATCATCGAAAGTGTGCCAGAAGGCAACACCCACCGCTCAGGCTCCACTGGATTGTTTTGGATTGCTAGCTATTGGGGGGGGGACATGCAGATCTGTCCTCGCAGAGGAGGGAGAGCTTGTATCTGAATAAAACTTGCCTTAAAGGTGCCACTGGACTGTTTGGTGTAGTGGTGAAGTGTGCAGACTCTAATCTGGGAGAACTGGATTTGATTCCCCACTCCTCCATTTTCAGCTGCTGGATGACCTTGGGCAAGCCATAGTTCTGTCAGAGCTGTTCTTGAAAGAGCAGTTCTCTCAGAGCTCTCTCAGCCCCACCTACCTCGCAGGGTGCCTGTTGTGAGGAGGAGAAGGGAAAGGAGTTTGTAAGCCACTCTGAGACTCCGAGTGAAGGGTGGGGTATAAATCTAATCTCCTCCTCCTCTTCCTTCTTCTTGGGATTGCACAGAATTCTCTCCTGGCAAATCCCACATCACATTTTTGAGTCTCTGGCGCTCTTTAATAGGCTGGCACTGAGAATGTCAGCATCTGCATTTCTTGCATGAGCAACAAAAAAAATTACCCGATTCTGCAGGCCCTCAGAAAGGAACACAATTACGCCCCGAAGAAACCAACCATCTCTTCTTCTTTTGCCAAGTAATAAAACCGGAGTTTCTGCAAACATGTCACACGATCGGCTATTATGAATCCTTGCAGGAGCGATCGGCCTGATCGAGAGCCAAGGGTCGTGGCAGACAGACAGCCGGATCCATCGCCGAGTCCCTCGACAAGACGTCACGGCGCACCAACTTGCACGCCGTGCAATATTTTCCCCGTTCCCCCCCCCGCTTCTGCTCAATCTATATTGAGTCGATACTCCGCTAAAACCTCCCGTTTGTTGCTTTCTTTCCAATTTAGTTTCTGTCAATGCCCCGCTAAAAATGCTGATCCTATCAAAGTGACTTCGCCCACACCAATTTCAATAACCAGGCTGTCGTGGAGAAGAAAAATGCCATTAAATGGAGTCTGTGCTCAGAGAGGGAAAACAAGTCGCCTTCGGATTCAGTTTGCGCCTGGAGAAAGACTTCCTTTTGATCAGGTGCGGGCAGACTCGGTGGGGAAAAACAGGCCGGGACAGGGCTAGAAAGAATCACGTCCTTTCCTTCTTCTTTTCGATAGCATAATGAGGATTGCTCTCTTTTTTTCATAAGGAAGAATTAAAGCTGGCGCTGGTAATGAACGAGAGTCAGTTAAAGTCCTTGTGCAAGTTACTTTGAGATGCTCAGCCGAAGCGAGGCGCAGAGGCTCTCCTGGACTGTACCAATCCAGGCTGCAGATTGGGGGGGGGGAGTTGACACATTAGAATGCTCCCCCGGGACAAAAACTCCTTCAACTACGGGCTTCATCTTCCACATTTTTTTTTTTGGATGCCGTTGCGACGCGATTCGGAGTTCGGAGACGGATCGATGGATAAGCCGCTGCAATCAAGATGCACCGATTGGTTTAGGGAAATGGAGACGCGGTTGAAAGTGGGAATGCAGAAGAAGAAAGCTCTGTTGGTGTGTCCTGGGTTGGAGGGATCATCCTTCTTGTCGCTTTGTTATTTTATTAATTAATACACAAATTATTCTGTTTTTTTTTCTATTTGGTGTCAAGTGGCAAGCAACTCACAGTGACCCCGTAGGGTTTGCAAGGCAAGAGACGTCTGACAGGGATGTTGTCCAACCAGAACATTTTGCCAACGTCCACATCACATAGTATTTCCCTGATTGGTGTCTCTGTGCACAACATTAACCACATCACTGGTTCTCTAGTTTGAAGAAGGATCTCCGTTATGGCCATTCTTCCCAGTGGAGATTGAACAAAGTCAAAAAGTCCTACGTACCATTGGTATTCACACCTAAATATCAACACAAGTCTTCATATTCAGGCCTCCTCCAACTTCTTCAGGGTAGCAGTACGTGTGAACAAGGTCTTGGGGTACGGGTGGACCGTAAATTAAATATAAGCAGCCAGTGTGATGCAGTGACAAAAAAAGGCCAATGTGAACTTGGGGTGTATCAACAGAGGCATAACATCCAAATCGCAAGATGTCATAGTCCCGCTGTACGCTGCATTGGTCAGGCCGCACCTGGAGTCTTGTGTGCTGTTCTGGAGGCCTCACTTCAAAAGGGATGTGGACGGAATGGAGCAGGTGCAGAGGAGAGTGACTAGGACGATCAAGGGCCTGGAGGTCAAGCAGCCCCATGACGAAAGGCTGAGGGACTTGGGAATGTTCAGTCTGGAGAAGAGGAGGTTGAAGGGGAACAGGATTGCTCTCTTTAAGTATCTAAAGGGCTGTCATTTAGAGGAGGGCAGGGAGCTAGAGTTTTCCCGCAGTAATTACATCCGGGACATCCATGTCGCTTTGATGGTGTTCAGACGGTCCCTCTGCATCCTGCTTTACTTGCGCAAGTAAATGTTCACACAGCCGTGCCGTGCCCGCGATCGCGGGTTTTAAAAAAAACCCTGCACATGCGCTCGTCTCTCAATAAACAATGTGGTTAAACAGGCACTTGGTCGCTCGGGCGCTGGGGCGTACATACACACAAACAACCCCAAAAAACAAAATAAAAGTGAGCGCCCATTTGAGCATGCGCATGACTTTAACCGGAAACAAAGAAAAAAAGGGGGGGAGCGCTATCACGGCGGATCGATGTCCAGATACCAAAGAAGCGAATATAAAGTGCAAGATAGAGGGAAAACACCAGTTCCAACAGGGGTCAAAAAAACGCGGATAAAAGAGCAAAAACCGCGGGACTCTGCCGGCTTTGGGGCGGGAGGCGGGATTGCCTAAATAGACAGGAAACTCTAATGCGGGAGAGATCGGCTGCGAGTCCCGCACTAAACGTCCGTGTGACCGGACCCTAAGTATCTACATCATGGTATCGTTTGACTTTTTTTTTTTTTAAGACGATCCCTTAAACTTCTCTGAAAACTCTTCCTAAGACGTACCTGTATCTCCCAGAGGGAGCTCTCTAAAGCCCGACTCTCCGAAGGGTCTTCTTCCTCCATCACATAAGGATCAGCCGGCATCTCTACAGAAGACAGAGAAAGCGATGATCCAAAAGGGCCTGAAAGCAGTCATGCATAGCAAGGGTCATCGCGGGGACTAAGCCATAAACAGGGGGTGGCCAAACTGCAGCTTGGGAGCCACATGTGGCACTTTCACACAATCTAATTTAATGTTAATAAAAAAGCAAATTTGCATATGTTGCTGTAATGATTTCATGTTTTGGTGTGTGTGTTTCTTTAAATGTTTAGTTTGACTGCAGTAATGTAAGGAGAGTGATAGAGGGAGAGGAGCGGGATGTGGTTGGCTGATGACTGAGAATGTGGGAGGAGAGATGTCTCTGAGGTGATTCTGTGTTCTTGAAGAGAAGAGGGTGGAGAGATGTTTTGAGAGTCTGTATGACAGAGGAAGCAGTTGGAGTTTAGCCTGTGTGGCTATATGACCAAGAAAGTTTAGCCTGTGTGGCTATGAGCAAGAGAGTTTAGCCTGTGTGGTTATGAGAAAGAGAGTTTAGACTGAGTGTCTAAGCCTGTCAGAGTGGAGTGTTGGTGTTTGAGAGACTGTGTGTGATGCTTTGTCAGTTTAATATTTTCTTTCTTCAACATCAGTTCAAAAATACCCAGAAACTTATTTTGTTCTTTCATAAATTACTGATTATTTGTTTTAAACTTATCCCAGCAATCAGAATAGTCCTTCCTCAGGGCCCCATAGCGCTATGAAGCACCCAGACACTGGGTCATTCTACCAAAATAGAGAGATTTGGAATTTTTAATTCCTGGTGGCAGCAGAAATCTACTAAGTTTCATGTACACAGAGTGTTTTTTAAAGGAGAAACAGTCTCCCCAATAAGCAGGACCCTCACAGAGACCATCTAAACCGCCTTGCTGTAAGGGGACAAACGAAGCGTGGTAAATTGTCAAACTCTGTCTTTAGTTTGCCATGATTTGTAACGGGAGGGAAATTCCTGGGGTGGTGGTGGTGAATGACTGAGTGTGTGAACTGCTCTATCGTAGGGGATGTAACTCTTCCCAAGATAACGCCCTTGTCCAGGGACAACCTTGAAGCCAAACTGTGCCTGCTTGCTATTATAGATGAAGAAAACATATATTCACAGGTGGCGGTGTAGTGAGCACGAAAGCTAGGTGGGGTGATTGTGAAGTGTGATTGGATGTTACTGGAAGAGGGCCTTGTTTGAACTGTCTATATCAGGGGTGTCGAACTCATTTGTTATGAGGGCCGGATCTGACATAAGTGAGACCTTGTTGGGCCGGGCCATGTGTGCCATAAAACGATATGCCAGGTAGCAGAGATATAAACTTTATAAAGGGCACAAACACAAAGGGTTTTGGTTTTTTTACATCAAATGAAGACATGCTTAAAACATCAGCACTCTTGCAGTATTTTGTTTATTTAACAGTGTCTGATAACCGACACCTCTTGCTCTGAATTATTGCATCAAAATGCCTGTGCTGTTGCAATCTTGAGTATGCTGTTCAGGTGTGTTATCTGTAAGCTGCAAACCTACGATGAGGCAGCAGCAGCAGAACTAGAAGAAGAAGCAGAAAACAGCCAGTTCCACTACGGGCCTGATAGAAGCCGTCTGGGGGCTTGATCCGGCCCCTGGGCTGGATGTTTGACATCCCAGTCTATATCTTTGGATCATCCCACCAGAACCTCAGTTTTGACACAGTACCGATCTAGCCTTGAACATGATTATTGCTCAATAAAAAAATCACTGCCAAAGAGACTGTTGTTGAGAGTAACTTCATCCAGGAATCTGACATAAATACATGCAGGATTATTAGGGTTCCAGTTCCCCAGGTGGGAGAGGGGGGTCCCCCACTTTGGGGGGCTTCTGCCCACTGTCAGCCAGCTGGACGGTGGGGGAAACCCCACCCCCCAAACAATGGCATCGTGCGGCAATGTCCCTGGTGCGATGACATCACACAGAAGGGATGTCATCGTGTTGGGGACGTCACGCGGTGAAGTTCTTGTTTGGGGGGGCAAAACTCTACGGTGTGAGGGCAATTTTACCACAGAGTTTTGCCCTCAAACCAGAGCGTTGCCATGCAATGCCCCTGACACGATGACATCACTTCCACCCCACTCCCAGAAGGTGGCGCATCGTGAAGACCTGGCAACCCTAAGGATTATGGCTGTTTTAATATGTTTGTGGCTGTCAGCTGTGCTGATTCTATGACTCACTGTGGATTTAGGCAGGTGGTGAGAGGGAGGGCAGAAAGGGAGGAGGCAGTGCTCGGGTCTCTTGGCCCTTTCTTAGATGCCCGGGGTCATGTCGATCACCACTTTGGGGTCCAGAAGGAACTGGCCCAGGGATCCTGAAAGGGTTTTTTGGCCTTCCTCTGGGCATGGAGCAAGGGGGCAACTGGGAGATTGGGGTGGGAAGATTGTTGTGAATTTCCTGCATTGTGCAAGCAGTTGGACTAGATGACCCTTGGGGTTCCCTTCCAGCTCTATTTTCTGTGTCATGGACAAGACTATAGAAAACCATAGAAGCAAAGTCTATTGATGGCTAGTAGCGAGAAAACAGTGAGCAATCTTGGAGGACCTGGGTTCGAATCCCAGGTCTGCCCAGGAACATTGCTGGATGACATTGGGCAAGTCAGTTTCTCTTTGCCTGACCTACCTCACAGGATCACATTAAGGATAAAATAGAGGAGCAGAGATACTGACGATGTAAGTTACTTCGGGGTCCCCAATGGGGAGAAAAGAGGGAGAAATGAATGGCTCAGAGGTGGACATTAACACAGTCAAGACTGTTGGGAGATGTCCAGAGGAACTGGTTGGCCACTGAGTGAGACAAGATGGACTAGATGAACCATTGGTTGATACAGCAGGGCTCTTATGTTAAGAACATAAGAACATAAGAGACGCCAATGTTGGATCAGGCCAAAGGCCCATCCAGTCCAACACTCTGTGTCACACAGTGGCCAGAAATACCAGTGCCATCAGGAGGTCCAGCAGTGGGGCCAGGACATTAGAAGCCCTCCCACTGTTGACCCCCCCAAGCACCAAGAAGACAGAGCATCACTTGCCCCAGAGCCCCTAGCTATACCTTGTGGCTAATAGCCACTGATGGACCTCTGCTCCATATGCTTATCTAATTCCCTTTTGAAGCCATCCATGCTTGTAGCACCCACCACTTCCTGTGGCAGTGAATTCCAAGTGTTAATCACTCTTTGGGTGAAGAAGTACTTCCTTTTATCCGTTCTAACCCGACCGCTCTGCAGTTTCATGGAGTGCCCACGAGTTCTTGTATTGTGAGAAAGGGAGAAAAGTACCTCTTTCTCTACCTGCTCTTTCCCATGCATAATCTTATAAACCTCGATCATGTCACCCCTCAGTCGTCTTTTCTCCAAGCTAAAGAGCCCTAAGCGCTTTAACCTTTCCTCATAGGGAAAGTGTTCCAACCCTTTTATCATTCGAGTTGCCCTTTTCTGCACTTTTTCCAAAGCTATAATATCCTTTTTAAGGTGTGGTGACCAGAACTGCACACAGTATTCCAAATGAGGTCTCACCATTGATTTATATAGGGGCATTATTATATTGGCTGATCTGTTTTCAATACCCTTCCTAATAATCCCCAGCATAGCATTGGCCTTCTTTATTGCAGTCACACACTGTCTCGACATTTTCAGTGAGTTATCCACTACAACTCCAAGATCTCTCTCTTGCTCAGTCTCTGCCAGTTCAGACCCCATCAATGTGTATTTATATTTAGGATTTTTGGCTCCAATGTGCATCACCTTGCACTTGGCCACATTGAACCCCATTTGCCATGTTGACGCCCACTCGCCCATCCTTGACAGATCCCCTTGGAGTGCCTCACAATCCTCACTGGTTTTCACCACCCTGAACAACTTTGTATCATCCGCAAATTTAGCCACTTCACTGCTTACTCCCATCTCCAAATCATTAATGAACAAGTTAAAAAGCAGTGGACCAAGTACTGATCCCTGCGGTACCCCACTGCTTACCACCCTCCACTGAGAAAATTGCCCACCTACACTCACTCTCTGTTTTCTATGAACTAGCCAGTTTTTGATCCATAAAAGGACTTGTCCTTCTATCCCATGATTTTTGAGCTTACTTAGGAGCCTTTGATGAGGAACTTTATCAAAAGCTTTCTGGAAGTCAAGGTAAATAATATCTATTGGATCCCCCTTGTCCACATGTTTGTTCACCCCCTCAAAGAACACTAACAGGTTAGTGAGACAAGATCTTCCCTTACAGAAACCGTGCTGAGTCTGCCTCAATAGGTTTTGTTCATCTATGTGCCTACTAATTCTTTCCTTAATAATGGTCAGCTGGCTGCATGTGGAGGAGTGGGGAATCAAACCCGGTTCTCCCAGATTAGAGTCCGTGCTCCTAACCACTACACCAAACTGGCTCTCTCTCAGGCAAAAAAAAGCCATTTGGTTGGACGATCTGAACTAAAGTTAAAGTATGTCTGCCATCCATCCCTGTTTAATTCCTTCGGGAAACGGCTTATTACCTCCAAAGAGAAGGTCTTCCTTCCTCATCAGAAGTTGCACGGCTAAGGGCACACGCTCTGCCGTTCAACTGGTTTATTAAGCAAAAGTAATGTTTTAATGTGTTTATCTCTGAAGAGATGGGATGGTGTAGCATCGGTGAGTTAATGGCTGATGAAGGACCACATCACAGGCGAATGCTCCGCTGAGCATTTAACATTTTTAAGAAGTATTAATTTTCCAGTTTTGGGTGGGAAAGAGGGTTGGGGTTTTTTTCCCTTTTCTTTTTTAATTCACGGGGTAAAAGAATCCTGGATGGGCTGTAATTTCATTTGGATCAAATGTGCCGCGATTGTCGGCCCGTTCGGTGAGGAAGAGACGTGTTGTAGAGAACAGTGCTTTGATATCTCGAGTTCCAGCACTAATATAAAAAACATTATCACCACAGGTGTAAGGTACATTATGCACAATAATTAGGGAATGAATTAAAGATGTGCCAGGTTGCAAAGAAAAAGGGTACGAATGTGGGGAGGGGGAAGTAATATATTTCCTAAGTAATGAAAAAAATGTGAGAGAGGCCGGGGTGGGGGTGGGGGAAATGTACGTTTTATCATAGGTGATTATCGCAAAGTGCCATGAGGGCATTCTGGTCAAAACTAGGAACCTATGTCTAATTTCGCACCCCTGCCATCTCGACCCGAAAATCCACATTTTCCGGTTCGCTTGAGCACATTTTTAGTTCCACACCACTTTCTACTTCCTCTCAGCAACAGTTCCCCATAAAACAGACACATTTTCCATTTTTTAGTAGTCTCTAATTATTTCAGTCATTATACTGCCTTATAGAGATGCTCAGGCACCTGCAGAATTAGTTTAATGCTTTGTTCGCTGTCGGTCATGAGTGACTCGAACCTCCTCAGTTGGGTTAAAAAAGTAAAGGTAAAGGTTCCCTTGCTCGAAAGCCAGTCGAGTCCGACTCTAGGGTTGCGGTGCTCATCTCTGTTTCAAAGCCGAAGAGCCAGCGCTGTCCGAAGACGTTTCCGTGGTCATGTGGCCGGCATGACTAAACACCAAGGCGCACGGAACGCTGTTACCTTCCCACCGAAGTGGTACCTATTTAGCTACTTGCAATGTCTTGCTTTCGAACTGCTAGGTTGGCAGGAGCTGGAACTAGAGACGGGAGCTCACTCCGTCATGCGGCAACTCGGGTCTCGAACTGCTGAACTACTGACCTTCCACAGCCTGCAGTTCAGCATCTTAACCATTTGAGCCACCGCAGCTCCTTGTTACTTGCCGAATATTCAAACAGGATCCCCAATATGGAGCGCGCAGAGCCACTACAATGCCTGCTACCACAGCTATTTATTTATTTTTATTCAACTTATATCCCGCCCTCCCCACATGGCATGCTCAGTGAGGGTTACATCAATTTTTCCCCCCATGTTTATTTTCATAATTTACAAAAATGTTACACAACATTTCATTTTCATAGATTACCTAAATTACATAAATTTCTAGAGTCTACAAGTCTTATACGCATTCTATATAATTTTTATCTTCCATATACTAGTTAAACTGTTGTTTGCTTTATCCAGTTATATACCTTTAACCATCTCTTATTCTGTATTTTGTTATCTTTACCCTGCAACATTAAACTCAAATTGTCCATTTGTGCCAAATTTAAAGTTTAAGAATTAAGTCCTCTTTGGAGGGTATTTTATCCGTTTTCCATTTTTTTGCCAATAAAATATGCGAAGCTGTTATAATATGTACTAGTAAATATTCGTCTTGTCTTGAATAACCTTTCGGAATTATATTCAATAAATAAATTCCAGGTGTTAACACAACGTCTAGATTCAAAATTTCGACAATTATTTTATGCACCATTCTCCAATATTTTGTATCTTACTACATTTCCACCACATGTGATAAAAGGTCCCCACATTCAATTTACACTTCCAGCATATATTAGATGTATTAGGGTAACACTTTGCAATTTTATCTGGAGACCAATACCACCTGTGGAACATTTTATAAATGTTTTCCTTATATGATATAGCTCTCCTATATTTTATGGTTTTCCATATTGTATCCCATTGCTCTATTTCTACATTGTCTCCCATCTCTCTCATCCATGAGATCTTTGTTGATTTAATATTTTCATCTAACTCGTAATCCTCTAATAGATATCTGTAAAGTTTCTGAATTAGTTTGTCACTGGATGACAACCAGATCTTATCAAGTTGGTTATTTTGATCCTCAAATGTGAAAAAAAATGCAATAAACACAGTTAATACCACAATACCACAATAACCTTCATCCAGTGCCGTTGTCATTGACATTAAAACCCCACAGGTGCCAACTCTGGTATGCAGTTCTGACCTGTTGAGGGGAGGCCCGGTAAAGAGGGAGGGACATCCGTCGCCCTAGTTAAAAGCCTGGCAGAAGAGCTCCGTCTTGCAGGCCCTGCGGAACTGTAAAATGTCCTGCAGGGCCCTGATCTCGTATGGGAGCTCATTCCACCAGGTAGGGGCCAGGGCTGAAAAGGCCCTGGCCCTAGTCGAGGCGAAGCAGACATCCCTGGGGGCTGGGGATCATGAGACGATGTTGATTGGCAGAACGTAAAGCCCTTTGGGGCTCATAGAGGGAGAGGCGGTCTCGTGGATATAGGGCTTTAAAGGTAAGCACCAACACCTTGGAATGGATCTGGTACTCAATAGGCAGCCAGTGCAGTTCGCGCAGCACCGGGCGGATGTGGGTCTGCACAGACCGTGACAACAGTACCCGTGCTGCTGCGTGTGCACCCACTGCAGTTTCTGGAGCAGAATCAAGGGCAGCCCCACATAGAGAGAATTCTCTTGCACTGGGGCTTCCTCTGTGCATGTGGGGGGGGCTCCATCTCCATGGTGACCATTTTGTGTTTGGCTCCACCTCCATGGCAGCTACTTTATGGTTGTGCCCACCTCCTTGTGTCAGAATCCCAAAGGTGCCCGGAGGCTCAAAAAGCCAGGGGGGGTCCCTGATGTACAATTCAGCAACTTTCAGCAGCTTTTCACGAACGCAAACTCTTGCACAGCCCAACGGGAATCCCAGCGCCCCCTACCACCAAAACTTGACAGTTGCCAGCCAGTGTATGCTGCCCTGCAGCTACCTGTCCAAATAAAGAGTGTGCAAAGCAATTCTGTGGAACCAGCATTTTTTTTTAAAGCATAACCGTTTGGTGCTCCTCTAAAGTCTGTTTTCTCAACATTTTTGTGCATGCACATTTTCATAAAACCTTAGGGAGTCCAACCTTATGGCTGGCAGCTGAAGGGAGACTGGGGCAGGGATGGGGACATGGGGCCAGGAGTTGTTGGAGTAATGCTATGACGTCACTTCCAGGGCGGACCCGGAAATGAGGTCATTGTGAGGACATCACGTCTGCGTTTGCCCTGGAAGCGATGTCATTGCATTGATGCAACGCTCAATGGGAAGAGGTGAACCCTAGAGCATTGTGGCAGCGCAATGACGTCCCTTCTAGTTTTGCCCCACAAGTGAAATCGCCTTTCCAAGTGGCAGCCCGAGGATGTTGCCAGAAGGTCACCTGCTACAGTTCCTCCTACTAAGTTCCCCTCCCGAGTATTTAATTACCTGACCCAACCCGCAGAGACAAGGGCACCTACTGTGTAGAAACAAGCCACCACAAGGCAGGAGGAACTGAAACGCCATCACTGCAGCTGTTGCGTGGCCACAACGCTGGCCAACAGCTGATCGGCTTTGCGGGTCGAGAGGAGGAGTTCTGACGCTCAGCCCATGAGACATCATGGGTGCTGAAAATGATACGTTCGCTGACCAGACACGTCCGCTGTGATTGGCAGCGCTCAGCAAGACAGGTCAGTGGTCCACCTCTATGCAAGGCGCCTTCGTAAGTTCAAAAGCGTGCAAAGTGTGAACGTCCCAGTGGACTCACATGGTTTGAGCCAGTGTGGTGATCCTCCAGGAATTTAAAGCGGGGGGGGGAATTGTCTGCAATCCCCCCTTTTCCTGCCAAACAGCTGGAGTTATAAACTGCTTATGCTCAGGCTAATGTGGCAATTTAATGTCACTTCTGCAGAAGTTTTAACAATTACGTTACTTGGAATTAAAAAAAGGAGGAGGTGGCAGCAGCTTGGATTGGCATTAAATGGGAGGAAAAATGCAAATAAAATGCAGATTTATCTCCCTTCCAGTGCCTCCTAATTGCAGTTATTCATAATATTTTAATGCACACCCACTGCAGCTCCTGCCTGCAGTGCGGCACGCGTGGCGCGTTCCACGTGGGTTGCCGCATCCCGAACAACGAGGCTTTGCACAGTTCTTTCTTTTTTTCTCCACCCCAAATTCTGCAGCAAGGTTTTGCATCAGGGCGTGGGCTTCCGAAAGATGTATTCAGACAGCACGGTGACCCCGGACATCAGTACACCCGATGCATTTCTTAAAAAAAAGGGGGGGGGGATAATGATGTCAAAAAAACATGGACAAATTCACACTCACTCACGGAGTCATCACAGTTATAGCTGGAAGAATACAGAATGGGGTATCAAGAGCGAATTCCTAAAACATTCGGATTCCGTCCTTTTATTTAAAATCATGATTCGAGTCCCCAAGGTTGAAATGCCGGTGTGGTATGGTATCTAGAGCAGGGGTCCCTTAATTTTTTTAAGTCTGCAGGCACCTTTGGAATTCTGACATAGGGTAATGGGAACAACCACAAAATGGCTGCCACAGGAGGTGGAGCCAATCGCAAAATGCCAGGGAGTGAGGGTATGCCTAACAGTAACGATAGATTCAGGTTGGCCTGAAGCAATAGATTGCACATGCACATGAAAGATTGTGCCCAGAATTAAACTTTGTTGGTCTTAAAGGTGCCACTGGACTCAAACTTTGTTCTCACCAGGGC
Source organism: Gekko japonicus (assembly GCF_001447785.1). Lineage (NCBI taxonomy): Eukaryota > Metazoa > Chordata > Lepidosauria > Squamata > Gekkonidae > Gekko > Gekko japonicus. Next base: position 785,477 of record NW_015175376.1, on the reverse strand, counting down.
TTTCTTTGTAGAAAAAGTCCAGCAGGAACTCATTAGCATAATAGGCCACACCCAACAACAGAAACTCATTAGCATATCCAGCCACACCCATGAGAGCATAGCTCATTAGCATATTAGGCCACACTCCCATGTTACCAGAAGTGTGGTCATCCAGCCACACCCACCTTTTGCTTGTTATTCTGTTTACCTTGTTTCTTGTCCAAACCCAGGGCTTTTTTGTAGCAGGAACTCCTTTGCATGTTAGGCCACACACCCCTAACGTAGCCAATCCTAATGAGTTCCTGCTGTTGGGCGTGGCCTATTATGCTAATGAATTCCTGCTGGGCGTGGCCAACTTGGGAGCCAGCCGGAACTCTGTTCCTGTGCGTTCCTGCCCAAAAATAGCCCTGGTATTTGCTATCTCTTTCTTCCCCGGATATGTGAGCCAGTTTGGTGTAGTGGTCAAGTGCACGGACTCTAATCTGGGAGAACCGGGTGTGATTCCCCACTCCTCCACATTCAGCTGCTGGGTGACCTTGGACAAGCCATAGTTCTGTCAGAGCTGTTCTTGAAAGAGCAGTTTCTGTCAGAGCTCTCTCAGCCCCACCTACCTCACAGAGTGTCTGTTGTGGGGAAGGGAGTGGAAGGGAAAGGCATTTGTAAGCCGCTCTGAGACTCTGAGGGAAGGGTGGGGTTTAAATCCAATCTCTTCTTCTTCTCTTCTTAATGTTTTAATGACTTTATCTGGTTGTCTTTTATGGATACGGTACATAGCCCAGAGCCCGGCAATAGCAGGGATTATGCGATTGATAAATCCAAAAAATAAATGCATAAATAAATTTCAGGCAATAATTGCTCTGACTTGGATAGTCCAGGGAAACCTGATCTTGTCAGATCTGGAAAGCTATCAAAACACAAATTGCTGCAAAGTTCTTACAGTGAAAAAGATGGACAGTAATAGACTATAAATAATGAGCTTTGTGATGTTTAATTCTTGTATTTTCAACGACAGGATGCCATCAGAAGAGTGATGACACCAAGAGAAGGACGAACCTCTCGAGTAATCGTTGGTTTCGAAGAGTTTCTTTTTCAAACAGATCTCAATCTCCAGTGGCCAATCAGAAGGCCATGCTGGACAAAAGCTCCCCCTGACCCCTCCTAGGAAAGGTGCACGAACATATTAAGTGACACACCCCTAATGTAGCCAATCCTCCAAGAGCTTACAGTAGCTCCTGTAAGAAGAGCTCTGTAAGCTCTTGGAGGATTGGCTACATTAGGGGTGTGTGGCCTAATATGCAAAGGAGTTCCTGCTACAAAAAGAGCCCATTGGATTTGGATGGGATGGGGGAAGAAGACTGGAGTTAATACCCCCACTCGGCTCTCCAGCTTTCTGAGTGACTTTGGGACAGTAACCTTAGTTCACAATTGCCTTTCCTCAAATGTCTGTTGTGGACGAGATTTGAATGGAGGGAACTGGTGTCAGCAGATACCAATCCAGGGCAAACAAAAAAATCGCTTATCGACAATAAATCACCTCCAACGTAAGTCAGCACGGCAACTTAGCTGCAAACTTAGTTGGGGGGATGCTAGGCGCCTTCCAGTTGTCATTTGAGTTCGATACAAACGGGCAGGCGTGCCCCATCAAGCAATTCTGATTCATTTCAGGAAAAGCGAGAGGAATTTAGCGCCATTTCCCCACTCGCAATGTGTTCCGGGCTTTTCACACCAGACATCCCGTAATGGCAATATAATAGGATTGCAATGACAATTAAATGATTGCATATTTTAGGGCAATGGAGGGTATCCACCGGGGCACAAACCATTAGCGCAATGGTAACATTGTCATAAGAGTTTTCATGGTTGGGCTCAGTGATGGATAAGGCACACTGGCTGTGCACGGCGGGCAGGTAGTTCTTCCTCCCCTCACCCCCTACGCCTCCGAATGTAGAGAGAAGATTTCCACAGCCACAAATCTGATCGTTTTAGTTTAACCTGTTCAGCTACTTGTTGAACAAAACAGCCTACACATTGCACCAGAAGAAGAGTAGGTTTTTATACTCAAAGGGTAGGAAATATATGTACAGAGGTTCCTGAACTACGAGCGTTCCGGGACCAAGCTTCTTGTTGAGAGCCAGTTTCATGTAGTGGTTAAGTGCGCGGACTCTAATCTGGGAGAACCAGGTTTGATTCCCCACTCCTCCACTTGCAGCTGCTGGATGACCTTGGGCAAGCCATAGTTCTGTCAGAGCTGTTCTCTTTAGAGCAATCCTCGAAAGAGCTCTCTCAGCCCCACCTACCTCACAGGGTGTCTATTGTGGAGAGGGGAAGGGAAAGGAGATTGTAAGCTGCTCTGAGACTCCGAGTGAAGGGTGGGGTATACATCCAACCACCTCCTCCTCCTCTACTTCTTTGGCTCCCATTGCCTTTATTCCACTCTCAATGGCACCAGAATCAAGTCAGATATGGGCTAATTTTGTGTTTCGCACAGGAAAATCCAGCTGCAAAGGACTGCCAAAGCACACTGAAAGTGCATTATCCAATGCATGTGAAATTAGCTATGGATAGAAGTGGGGTAATCTCATTTGCATCCTGGGCATTACATACAAGATGGCTGGGATGGAGCTAGAGGAAGCTGGGCATGGTTGGGCAATGGAGGATCTGCCGCCATTTTGTTTAGCCTTGAACTGAGGATGGACCCGAATTGAATAGCGGCAGATAGCCCTGCTGTGTGGCTGTCCACAGCAAGCCTTACTCTGTGAGAGATAATGCTGTGTCTACATGATGTACATTGCAGGTATAAGTACCATATTAATTGTGTATAAAAGCCATACCACACCACTACACGATACAAAGATAGGCCAGGCTAGCCTGATCTCATCAGATCTGGGAAGTCACACAGGGTCGGCCCTGGTTAGTAGTTGGATGGGAGTCCACCAAGGAAGCCCAGGGTCACAACTCAGGGGCAGGCAATAGCAAAGCACCTCTGGACATCTCTTGTCTTGAAAACCCTATGGGGTCGCCATGTGACTCAACAGCACCTTCCACCACCACAAACAATACAAAGAAATCTACAATGACAACAAGCAGGGGTCGTTTCATAGAAAAAGAGCTAGGGGAACACATTAGCATAACTCATTAGCATGTGTCACACCCACTGACATCAGGGGCCCGGCGGTGGACCTGCAAGGCCGGCGGGAGTGCGAGGAAGCCCCACCAAGGCCCTCCCTGGCCCCAGGCAGGCAGGGGTGGGGAGAGGCGGGGAGGAAGCCACTTACCCTCCCTCTTCTCCTGCCTCCTCCTGGCTGAATGAGGGCTGGAAGCGGGGCGGCAGGAAGCAGGGGGCGGGGCTTCATCGTGTGCCCCCCCGCACCTCACCCGGGGGAACTGCGATCCCCTGCGATCCCCCCCTGAAATGACCTCTGACAACAAGCAAGACTGGACTGACAACAAAGCTCCTCCCCCAAAACAGAAAGAAATGAAATAAGGAACAACATGTACCTTAAGATGTGTCTGTGAAGTGGCCAATAGATGCACATACAAGGCGGAGCTGAAACAGATATTCAGAAATATTCAACATTGGGCCCAATACTTTTTAAATCTTGCCGTTTGCCTTTGGAAGGGAAATGTTGCTTCAGATTTCAAGTGTTTTAGGGATTTTGGGGCAGGGAAGCACAAGAACTTTCAAAGACTGCACAGAGGAATATACCATTGGGCATGCGAGCTACTAATGGCAATCAAAACCTGATTGCTTTTGACTGTCAGCCAGCAAGTACGAGCAAATACAAAACACCAATATATGATTGCTGTTTTAATGTGTATCACATTTTACCTGGCAATTGACTACATGTTTTAACTGATTCAATCCTCTGCCTTATCACTAGTAATCACATTTTAAGACATTTTAATGCTACAGAAGAAGAAGAGGAGGAGGAGATTGGATTTATAACCCACCATTCACTTGAAGTCTCAGAGCAGCTTACAAACTCCCTTCCCCTCCCCACAACAGACACCTTGTGAGGTAGGTGGGGCTGAGAGAGCTCTGACAGAACTATGGCTTACCCAGGATCATCCAGCAGGTGCAAGTGGAGGAGTGGGGAATCAAACCCGGTTGTCCCAGATTAGAATCCGCAGACTTAACCACTACACCAAAGTGGCTCTCAGAACCAAAATGACAGATGCATTTCCAAGATAACGAAAGAAATGTGCACGCGTGTGTGTATTAAGTGCTGTCAAGTTGCTTTTGACTTATGACAACCCTGTGAATGAATTACACTGAAAATGTCCTATCATTAATACTCTTGCTCAGGACTTGCAAATGGAGGGCCATGGCTTCCTTTATTGAGTCAATCCATCTCATATTGGGTCTTCCTCTCTTCCTGCGGTGGCTCAAGTGGTTAAGACGCTGAACTGCAGGCTGTGGAAGGTCAGTAGTTCAGCAGTTCGAGACCCGAGTGCCGCATGATGGAGTGAGCTCCCGTCTCTAGTTCCAGCTCCTGCCAACCTAGCAGTTCAAAAGCAAGACATTGCAAGTAGATAAATAGGTACCACTTTGGTGGGAAGGTAACAGCGTTCCGTGCGCCTTGGTGTTTAGTCATGCCGGCCACATGACCACGGAAACATCTTCGGACAGCGCTGGCTCTTTGGCTTTGAAACGGAGATGAGCACCGCAACCCTAGAGTCGGATTCGACTGGCTTTCGAGCAAGGGAACCTTTACCTTTTACTCTTCCTGCCACCTTCATCTTTTCCAAGCATGATTTTCTTTTCTAGTGACTCTTGTTTCTCATAACATGACCGAAGTACGATAGCCTCAGTTTAGTTATTTCAGCTTCTAGGGAAAGTTCAGGCTTCATTCAATCTAGAACCCCCCTAATTTGTCTTTATGGCGGTCCACGGCATCCGTAAAACTCTCCTCCGACACCACATTTCAAAAACTTTCTTCCTGACTGTTTTTTTTTACAAGTTATTAAACAATGCGCATAAGGAGCAATGTCCGCTTCTGGTGTTTCCTGTTTCATTCCCCAGGACAGGGACCCACCAGCATCAAAGTAACCTCACAAACACCTGGCAAAGTCCCTTTTAACTTGCGGCACCTCAAAACTGTCCAACGATCAATGAACTAATTGGTTAACCTGCCAATAAAATAGATCAAGGGTGGCAGCCCTTTGTCAGCGACTAAATACGGCTGAATGTCAGCTAGCGATACCGTCAACAAGCCAATATGGAAATCAAACATAATTAGATGTCAAGTATGCATATTCAATATTTGGCGGATGTTTAGTGAATATTCAAACACTCCGAGAGCATTTGATGTTTAAATTAGCGGGACAAGGGACTTGGGGGGGGGGGAGTGAGAATTGGTTGTTGTTTTAATCCCAGGCTCCATAGCCGGGGAATCGCACCCGTGTTATCCATGTTGTTGGCCATGTAGAGCCCTGATCCATGGCTCTGGGCGGCCTCTGATGAGAGCAAACATGAATCAACTCCTCTCTGTTGAGGGATTTAAGAGGACTAGTGAATGGTGAAATAGACGTGGGTAGGAACCCATCCTTCAGAGTCCACTACACCACACCGAATCTCTTGTAAGCGTTTTCTTAAGACAGCTGGTTTAGTGTAGTGGTTAGGAGTGCAGACTCTAATCTGGGAGAAGTGGGGTTTGATTCCCCATTCCTCCACATGTGGCTGCTGGCGTGACCTTGGGTCAGTTACAAGTTCTTTCAGAGCTGTTCTCTCACGAGCAGTTCTCAAAAGAGCTCTCTCATCCCCACAGGGTGCCTAAGGGTGTCTAAGGAAGGGAAAGGGATTGTAAGATGTTCTGAGACTCCTTCGGGTAGTGAAGGGTGGGGTATAAATCCAATCTCTTCTGTTCTTCTTTTGTAAATGTATTCGCACACTTATGAGCATCTCTCCCTAAATCAGTGAGCCAACAATGGAAATGAAGTCATTAGGGAAAGCACCATCCATATAAATGCCAGTCGGGCCAGTGCTATACAATGGGAACATGGGCTAAGTGTTTGGGTTGGATAGCAGGCCTATCAGGCACATACCTGCTTTCTCCCTGCCGACCCTCCAAGGAAATAGAAACTGTACGCAGAATGCTGTCATTGACATTATGTGCCACCAAAAAAAAAAAAGTAACCAGAACTAGCCTAACCAGTTCGTATCGAGAAGATGGGAAATGCTCCATTCAGAATGCTTCCCCCCCACCCGCCAAGGATAATGAATAAAACACACTCAAGAGTGGATTGTTGATTAAATCCCAAACGCACCTCTTTATCGTGTATTCCTCCAACTACTGAAATTTGGGCAACAGGATAATGATCCATTTAGAGTCTCTTCTTTGAGCAGCGAGGAAATATGGGTATTGATCGAAGAAATTAATTCCCGCAATGCAAAATCAATTCACAAAATAAATAGGAGACGGGAGACAGAGAATGAGCGTCTGTCGGGAACAATGAGATTAGCTCCTTGCTGGCCAAGGCAGAGTTCGGCTTACTGATAGTTCCCCCTGGTTCCAAGTAAGAGGCCAGGAGGCGCTCTTAGGATGTAGTCCTAAGAATGCTTTCCTGGGAGTAAGCCCAATCGATTAGAATTGCTGACTTCTGAGTAGAGCGGCTCATGATTGCTCTCAAACTCTTCTTCCCCCACCCTGTGCACTGGCCATTATTTGGTGTGGTGGAAAGTGGTTCAGAGGCGGTTGGCTATTGTCCGCCTCTGCATAGCAACCTTGGTAGTCTCGCATCCCAATACTCACCAGGCAGGCTTCCCAAGTACTTACCGTGATTCGGCGGGGGACACAGATGTCTTCGCAGGATCATTCCTGCAGGGACAACAGTGTCAGCTAGCTGCCATAGGGGACTGGGAGGCAGTTGGTTCCCCCCCCCTTCTCCCCTGGCATCTGCGCATGCCCTATCTTCCCTGTGTATGATCTCGTCTCATGCATTCCTGTCTGTAAACGCTAGGCAACGCTTATCTGCAAGGTTAACAGGTGTGTGGGGGAGCTGCTTTGCCAAATGTATAATGAACTGCACCGTGTGAAGCTGTAATTGTTTAGGTTTTAAGGAACGTTGTTTCTCAGGCTTTTGAGCGCGTAACCTGGAGTCTGCCCGCTCGGCGGGAATGGAGATTATTGGTTGTTACCCTGTTTGAATGTCTTACATTATTCCTTGCCCACCCTGGCCCAGGCATTCTGGACAGTGAACTTGTTCCTGCTCTGTCATAGCTTTTTATAAAATACTACTTTGCCTAAACGTGTATTGGATTAATAGCTGTGGGGGACCGGACAAACAGACACGCTCCACCATGCCGTCGCCAGGAAGTGACGCTGGGTGATGCTCTGGCAATGGGCCTCGAAACTCGATGGTACCATCGAGTTTTCAGCCCCATTGCCAGAGCGTCGCCCAGCGTCACTTCCTGGCGACAGCATGCTGTGTTACAAGGAGGAATGGTCCAGCCGGGGAGCATGTTTCCCCCGCTGGATTGCGGTAAGTACTTGGGAACCCTATAACCAAAGCCAACCCTGTTTAGCTTCCAAGATCAGACAAGAGCAGGCCAGCCTGGGCCATCCAGTTCAGGGCAGAGATGAACAGAGGTGGTCTGCCATTGCCTGCCTCAGCATAGCAACCCTGGCCTTTCTTGGTGGTCTCCCTTCCAAGAACTAACCAGGGCCGACCCTGCTTAGCTTCCAAGACATGATGAACTGAGATGAGGGGTGTGGCTCAGGGGAAGAGATCCCGTTTTGCATGCAGAAGGCCCCAGGTTCAATCCCCGGCATCTCCAGTTAAATAGGACCAGGCAATAGGTAATGTGAAAGATCTCTGCCTGAGACCTTCTAGAGCTCCTGCTTGTCTGAGTAGACAATACTGACCTTGTGGACCAAAGGTCTGAGTCAATGCAAGGTAGCTTCATGGGTGTTCATCTGTTTGTGAGCTAGTTCAGCAGCGGTCATGACAGCAAGCATCAAAGAAAATCTGCAGTTATATTTCTCTAAGTAGCTTTCTATGCTGATTCAACGGCCACTGCTGTCTTTACATGACGCCAGCTGCACCACAGAAGTGTTATGAACCCTGCATGTGCCTGTATCTCTGTCTTTGCATCGGCTAATGAAATTCGTAAACAAACATCCTCCAGCAGTAACCCAATCTGTTTTTGAAGGAAACACATTCCAGGACATGGGTACCACCAGAGAGAAGATGCTCCTCCATGACCTCACAGGTGAGACCTGAGACTCAAAACTCTTGAGCCCTCTTGTTGGCCCTCTAGAGGAACTGTTTGGCCACTATGTGAGACATGATGCTGGACTAGATGGACCGCTGGTCTGATCCAGCACGGCTCTTCTGATGTTCTTCTCAGGGGAAGGCCTTGGCTTCCATGCCCTGTTGTTGGCCCTCCAGATGAACTAGTTGGACACTGTGTGAAAGAGGAGGCTGGGCTAGATGGACCCTCACCGGCCTGATCCAGCAGGGATCTTCTTATGTTCTTCTCAGGGGAAGGCCTCAGCTTCTGTGCTGTTGTTGGCTGTCCAGAGGAACTGGTTGGCCACTGTGTGAGACAGGATGCTGGGCTAGATGGACCCTCACTGGTCTGATCCAGCAGGGCTCTTCTGAGGTTCTTATCAGGGGAAGGCCTGGACCTCTCTGCCCTGTTGTTGGCCCTCCAGAGGAACTGGTTGGCCACTGTGTGAGACAGGATGCTGGACTAGATGGACCTCTGGTCTGATCCAGCAGGGCTCTTCTGATGTTCTTATCAGGGGAAGGCCTTGGCCTCTCTGCCCTGTTGTTGGCCCTCCAGAGGAACTGATTGGCCCCTGTGTGAGATGGAATGCTGGAGTAGATAGACCACTGGTCTGGTCCATCAGGGCTCTTCTGATGTCCTTATCAGCTCCGAGGGGCAGTGTGAAGACCATATGGAAGGAGGAGCTCCTGAAGATACCCCAGCCCTAGTCCATGAAGAGCTTTCAAGGAGATCACTAGCTTTGCCCTGAAGATAACACCCCATTCATAGGTCATCCTCTCAAGCTACACCAAAAGTACGAAGTGAATAACTTCAAATTAATCTCCAGTTCTGTTACTATAACAACTGTCATAAGACCAGCAAAGAGATTTGGGTGCTCTGTTTCGCCAGCTCCTGGTTTGTATGTTTTCAACAGGAGTTTCTCATCCTACTTTTGTGATACAACCTGGCAGCGTCTTCACTTAGCCCTACTAGATGGTTAGATGGTCATCTGACGGCAATGCTGATTCTGTGAACCTAGGCAGGTTATGTGAAGGGAGGGCAGGAAGGGTTGCATTAGTGATTAGTTCTTGTGGCCCTCTCTTATATGCCCTGGGAAATGCTGATCGCCAGTTTGGGGTCAGGAAGCAATTTTTCTCCAGGCCAGTTTGCCTGGGGATTCTGGTGGTTTTTTTGTCATCTTCTGGGTGTGGAACAGTGGTCACTGTGGGAGTGGGGGTTTCATGATCTGTGTAGGAGTGGGCGAGAAGGCCTAGTGAGGCTTAGGCCCAGGAGAGACCTGTGTGGCAGTGGAAAGCAGACACAGCCTACAATCCCCATTATGCTTAGCGACAGTTGTAACCAATCGGTGTCCAGGGATTCTATGAGGGGATTGTGACTTAAACTTTGTGGGCTGTGAAACTGCATTCTTTTCCCTCACAGAGTTAAGCTGACAGGACAGTATAGTCTGGGAGAAAGATCCCTCACTTGAGACAGAGTACCAACCGGCAAAGCCTGGTATAAAAGGCTGTAGGCCTTGAATAGTAACCAGTTAAGAAATAGGTAGCCATGTTAAATTTGTTTTATTTTACCTTTAGAAACTGTTATATATTTTAAAGCACCCTGTCTTGTTTTCCTTGCCCCAGTACTGTATTAATAAACCATTTGTTTAATGTTCCCTGCCTGGTCATCATGCCTATATTTCTTGGCTTAAAAGGGGCATTTTGGTTGGGCTTGGGAGGGTACTCTGGGCCTTCCCAAGGGACCCTAAGTCCAGAGTGGTGGCAGACAAAGGTGGCAACCCACAGGGGGGTCATGAGAGGGGGGGAGGTATTTGTGAATTTCCTGCATTGTGCAAGCAGTTGTACTAGATGACCATGGAGGTCCCTTCCAACTCTGTGATTCTATGATTCTACTTTCACTATTCAAATCTATCTGTCATTCAAAACAACAGGATGAGGATGAGGCCTTAAGATCTCCCCATTTTAATAGGCCTTCTAATGTTGAGTTCTGGAGGACTCCAAAAACTTACTCACTTGTCCGGCCTCTAGTTGGTGCATTTTAATGAAAATTATTCATTCTATTGACTTTGCATAATTTTTTTTGCTGTGGACCAATGTCTTTGCAACCACTGTCCTGGAGCAGAGTAGCTTACATTTCTCAGTAGCAGGAGGTCAATACTGGCAAAGGGGCATGATTTTTTTGGCCTCCTCTTGGCACTGAAATGATCCCACTGGCCACCAGCTGCCCGTTTCATTGCAAACTAGGCTCTGTGCAGCATCCGCCGTTCACCCTACAGAAAGATAGGAGAACAAGGAGGTAAAAGAGGGCGGCACTGTCTTTCCCAAGGGAGCAAAACCCGAATGGCAGTAACAAAAACATCCGGTAATTAACGAAACGAAAGCAAAATTACACACATCTTGTCCCTGTAAATACTTTCAGAACTCTGGCAAAGGTCACAGACCCCACGCTAACAAGTTGACCTGCTGCAGGAATTAATGAGCCCATAAAATTCTAGCCCTCAAGCTGGAACAACGCCTGACCATCGCTTGATGCTGTCCGTGGTCCTGAAGGACCTGAGAGCGCCGCCTGCTACATGTTATAAACCCCGGGGGAGCACTTCTCTGCTGAACTTGGGTTAACAGCTTTGAGCTCTAGTGGGCACTCTTCCCTGCAGATCAAATTATCGTTTAACGGGTAGCAAACACAAATGCACTTGATGAAGAATAGGTCCCCCAGCTACCCGTGAGGAGGGCGAGGACAGGGAAGAGCCTTGGATGAGTGTTTAACAACAGCATTGTAAAACTTTGTTCCGAACAGTGTTCAACAACAACGGCAGCAACAGAAGAGGGAGAAAGCTCAGCAAATAAGTCTTTAAAGGCTTCTCATTAGTGGTGCAAATTGCCTTTAATGGCTGCAAACAGTAATAAGTTGTCTGGCTCTTCCCCTGAGGCGGTTTCGTTGGTCAACTGCCAATGGAGACTCGACAACAACAACAACAAAAGGCTTCACAAAGCCGAAATCTGTTTCTGCTGGCAAATGTTCGGGGGTGTCGGGTTGTCCTTATGAAAGAGCCACATTTTTTTCCTGTCCCATCTACCAGGGGGACAATCTGCCAGCTCCTTCTGGCTTCCCTCACGCATCAGAGATCATCCATCAGAGGCATCTCCCTTCCATTTGTCAAGATTGGCCCAAGCGAACAGACCATTTATGGCGCACATTAGCTTTATAATAGCCCGCAGAGAGCTGGAGCTCTCCAATTTATTGACTGTTGTCAATTGCTTCAGTGAGGCAATCGCGCACACCTGCACACCAATTAGGCCCATTTGCTACCGTCAAAGCCTCTCCTTTGGAAACTTTTAAGCACTAGCCAGGCAGAATGGAATTGCCTTCTACTTCATCATTAAGGGGGAGGGGGGCCCATCGCTCCACACTTACCTGCACCTGCTTCGCATGCAGAAAGGCCTCAGCTCCGTCCCCAGCTAAAAAGGATCTCGGGTAGGGAGGCTGGAGGAAAACACCTGGGCCGGAGGACCTTGGAGGTGGCTGCCAGCCAGGAGCAGACAGCAGAGGCCTGAAGCCCGTGACAACTGCCATTCGTTTGTGAGTCTTGTTAGTGAGAGAACTGGGAACTGCTAGGGAGGGGCCGTGGCTCAGCGGCAGAGCCTCCGCTTGGCTTGCAGAAGGTCCCAGGTTAAATCCCCGGCATCTCCAGTTGAAAAGGACCAGGCTGTAGGTGATGGGAAAGACCTCCGCCTGAGACCCTGGAGAGCTGTAAAGAGGGGCCGTGGCTCAGTGGCAGAGCCTCTGCTTGGCATGCAGAAGGTCCCAGGTTCAATCCCCGGCATCTCCAGCTAAAAGGTCCAGGCAGGAGGTGATGGGAAAGACCTTGGCCTGAGACCATTGCTGGCCAAGTGACTTCAACCAGTGGTCTGATTTAGTATGGGGCAGCTAGAACTAGGCAGAAGGCTTCATGTAAGGCCGCTTTGTACGTTAAGAAGAAAGAAGAAAAGTTGGATTTATACCCCACCCTTCACTCAGAGTCTCAGAGCAGTTTGCAATCTCCTTCCTTTCCTATCCCCACAACAGACACCCTGTGAGGCAGGGTGGGCTGAGAGAGCTCTTTCAAGGACTGCCCTTGAGAGAACAGCTCTGAGAGAACTGTGGCTAGCACAAGGTCACCCAGCTGGCTGCATGTGGAGGAGTGGGGAATCAAACCCGGTTCTCCAAATTAGAGTTTGCCACTTTTAAGCACTACATCAAACCCCAAGTCACACGGGGAACAGTTTGAAATACAGAGAATCCCCCCCCCTCCATTCCTTCTGCAATATCCATTTATGTTTGGTTTCATGGTGCCACATCCCTCTTCGATTGTGTGTTCCTTTTCAACCGTGGTTCATAAATGCTTTGAATTTTCTCTTCCTAATAGGTGTGCGTCGGACCTCAGAAGCTAAAGAGGGTCAACCTTGCCTAAGATTTGGATAGGTCACTGCTATTCGCTTGAGGACATTCTAGCTCTGACTTAGATAGCCACGCAGGTGCTTTTTGGACCTAAATTGGAAGATGTTCTAATTCAGCAACTGTGCATTTGGCACCAGACACATGACGCTCGTCTTTTGAGGCCTCACACATATCCTTGTCTTGTGTCTTTAGATCTTGCTGCTTAACCTTCCTTTTCTTGGTCCAGTATTCCCTTGTTGATTATCTTATTTATTTATTAAATTTACATCCCGCCCTCCCCAAACGGGCTCAGGGCGGCTAACAACAGAGGCCCATGCCAGAATGGAACAGCTAAAAACATAATAAAACAATCCATCGCAACAAAGCACCGGTGCTCTTGATATTGGTTCTTTATCGGTCCTGATGGGGTTCCGTTAACCAGCCTAACCCGTCAGCATAAGTTCCGGATAATACTACTGTCGTCCTTTCATGACCAGTTCTTCAGGTCATCTGGTCGTCTTCCCAGGGCCAGCTCACATCCAGATCGACTCCACCGTCAGAGATGGCCGCTCGGTGGTATTGTAATATGACCAGGCTGTAGGTGGTGTGAATCAACCAGATTCTTTATATTGGGCCTTTATCTGACTCCTTTCGTACCCTTGTGGTTCTTGATTCCAGTTTTTGGGTCAAGTTTGCTTTCCCCTCCCTGTGTCTTGCCCTCCAAGAAATACCAGGGTTGTTATGTGGAGACCGGCAACAGTAAGCCATCTCTGAATGTCTCTTGCCTGGAAAACCTCATGGAGTTTCCATAAGTCACCTGTGACTTGGTGGCAAAAAGGAACCACACCAGCCACCTTTCAGGATCTCAACAAGGCCCAAAAGCAGCACGTTCGTGAACTAAACCAATACATAAGGAGATGCGAAATAGCACTGCAGACAAAACAAGGCCCTTTGGACATCCATACCACAAGTGCCATGGTGCAGACCAACAGGTCCCCAGTGCCACCTTCTGGAACTGGCATGCTAGGGGGAAGCAGCATTACTAGACTTCGAACTCTGCTAAATCAGCTTTTCGCCTGGATTGCTGGAGCCCGGCATCTTCAGTTGAAAAGGACCAGGCTGTAGGTGGTGTGAATCAACCAGATTCTTTATACTGGGCCTTTATCTGACTCCTTTCGTACCCTTGTGGTTCTTGATTCCAGTTTTTGGGTCAAGTTTGCTTTCCCCTCCCTGTGTCTTGCCCTCCAAGAAATACCAGGGTTGTTATGTGGAGACCGGCAACAGTAAGCCATCTCTGAATGTCTCTTGCCTGGAAAACCTCATGGAGTTTCCATAAGTCACCTGTGACTTGGTGGCAAAAAGGAACCACACCAGCCACCTTTCAGGATCTCAACAAGGCCCAAAAGCAGCACGTTCGTGAACTAAACCAATACATAAGGAGATGCGAAATAGCACTGCAGACAAAACAAGGCCCTTTGGACATCCATACCACAAGTGCCATGGTGCAGAGCTCTCTCAGCCCCACCTGCCTCACAGGGTGTCTGTTGTGCGGAGGGGAAGGGAAAAGGAGTTTGCAAACTGCTCTAAGACTCCGAGTGAAGGGTGGGGCATAAATCCAATCTCCTCCTCCTCCTCCTCCAAGCCAAATTGACACCTATTGAAAGGCATGAATGTAGCACCAAATGATGGGCCTTGGCTTGGAAGAGACCCACTATGTACCTCTTGCAAAGCCAGTGAGTGAGGAATGAAAAAGGCAGAGGTGAAGACTCTCCGCTCACTTATATCATGATTGGATGAAGTCAGGTGAGTTTGGAGGGGAAGCTTTGATGTTGTCCGAAGGAATCCGATCCACTGTGATCGAGAGGGAAATGATAAATAGGCAATATCTATTTACTGCATTGGTACCCTGTCGTCCTCCACAAAGCAGATTACATTGTTCTCCTCGCCTCCATTTTATCCTGACAACTTCTGGGCTTGCCAGGCGTCCACGAGGGGAATAAAATTCCCCGCTCCAGGGTCCCTGCCTGGAGGGGACTTTCCTCCTCCTCCAATCCAAGTGGACACCTATTGAAAGGCATGAATGTAGCACCAAATGATGGGCCTTGGCTTGGAAGAGACCCACGATGTACCTCTTGCAAAGCCAGTGAGGGAGGAATCAAAAAGGCAGAGGTGAAGTCCCTCCGCTCACTTATCTCATTATTGGATGAAGTCAGGTGAGTTTGGAGGGGAAGCTTTGATGTTGTCCGAAGGAATCCGATCCACTGTGATCGAGAGGGAAATAATAAATAGGCAATATCTATTTACTGTATTTGTACCCTGCCGTTCTCCACGATGGGGACCCAAAGCAGATTACATCGTTCTCCTCGACCCCATTTTATCCTGACAACATCTGGGCTTGCCAGGCGTCAACGAGGGGAATACAATTCCCCGCTCTGGGGTCCCTGCCTAGAGGGGACTTACCAGCACCCAAAAAAAGGCCTAGGCTGGCATCACTGGTGACACGGTGACATCACTTCTGGCATGTGCCGGAAGTGACATCACGTTGCCAATGACACAGGGACGCTCTGGTATTTGGGCAAGAACTTTATGGTCAAAATGACTTCTGGCTCTATGGTCAAAACGACCAGAGCATCCCTGGTCAAAATGACTTCCCACTTTATGGTCAAGATGACCAGAGTGCCCCTGTGTCGGCAACATGGAAACGATGTCACCATGTCACCAGCGACTCCCACCCCCTGCCGGTTGCCTGGCAACCCTAAGAACAACCTGTGAGGCAGGTTAGGCTGAGAGGGTGTGCCTAGGTCTTAGGTCATCCAGCAAGCTTCCATGGCAGAGTAAGGATCCGAACCTGGGCCTCCGACATCCTAGTCTGACAGTCTAACCGCTACACCCCACTGGCGCGTGCTCCTTCTCTCTCACACACCCGGTCAAACATACCACCCACCTCTCTGACACAACCATGTCCCCCCCCCCTTCTTCTCTCATTTCAATTATATCGTTTCTTCATTTGGTCACACACCGGAAAATTTAATTACTGTCGGAATTTACTTCAGGGTTGCTGTCCCCCCCTCCCCCCCTCCGAGTTGCCGCCTATGTTTTATTTATGCGTGGAAATTAACTTGGCTCAGTTCCCCTTAATACACTGTGACTGTTCAGGAACGGCAATTTTTCCTTGGCTCGTCTTTTGGCAATTAGTCCTTCCGTCGTCGCCGACATCTCATTCGGGGGCCGTTAAAGGCCCTCTTGGCGGTCTCATAACTGGGGTGGGGGATGTATTTCTTTTGGGAGGGTCACGTTCCTTTGACACGGCCTCCAAAACTGTCCGACATTCCTCCTTTGCTCCATTCTGTGTCCTACGTACAGATGTGACGGATCCGATACTGTTCCTTAGGGGTATTCAGGACTGGCTCAACGGATTACGTATTTTGTAATGCAAATAAAATGACTTTTGTTGTTGTTGTTGGGGTGTTATTTTAGCAAACGGTCTAATTTCAAATTTGCCGGCGCTGAATCACAATGATATAAATGTTTCTGAGCGTCTCACGGTAGTGCAGGAAGGCTGGGTTTACATCTCAGATGTGAAAAGGACCACAGACCACTTGAACGCTCGTAGTCAAATTTATCCTGCGGGGCTTTCTTATTTGGCGGCTGGGTGTGTGTGTGTGTGTGTTAAAATGGGTTTAACCCCTCCCCGTAGAAACTTCTCTGAGTTCCTCGGATGGGGTGTAAAATGCCAATGAAAGTATTGGATTCTCAGGTTAATCAACCACATTTTAAAATGATTAAGAATAATAAAAAGGAGGGGGGAATCATTTGGGTGGTTTGCTGTTGATTTTTGAATCTGAGTTTGGAAGCCACTCGGAGTCACGGGGAAAGGCAGGATATCAACACTTTAACAAGTAAAAGAAAGAAACAATACATGATGACAAGATTAAGTGGGCAGATTAATCAGCTGATGCTGTCAACCTCTGGTGAAGTCTAAGACCAGCCCCTGAGGAGCATGGGTACCCTTCTTACTTTACCATCCAAGCAAGAGTAAGGGAGAGAAAGTGGGTGAGCAAAACCCCTGGATCCTTCCTGCGTTCCTGTCCTCTGGTATGTTACTGCCTTCCTGTCCTCCAATATGTTACTGCCTTCCTGTCCTTCCTGTCATCCTGTATGTCACTACGGTCTGGTAACCCAGTATGTTACTGCCTTCCTGTCCTTCCTGTCATCCTGTATGTCACTACGTTCTGGTAACCCAGTATGTTACTGCCTTTCTGCCTTCCAGTATGTTACTGCCTTCCCGTCCTCCAGTATGTTAGTGCCTTCCTGTCCTCCAATATGTTACTGCCTTCCTGCCTTCTGGTAACCCAGTATGTTACTGCCTTCCCGTCCTCCAGTATGTTACTGCCTTCCTGTCCTCCAATATGTTACTGCCTTCCTGTCCTCCAATATGTTAGTGCCTTCCTGTCCTCCAATATGTTACTGCCTTCCTGCCTTCTGGTAACCCAGTATGTTACTGCCTTCCTGTCCTCTGGTATAATACTGCCTTCCTGCCTTCTGGTAACCCAGTATGTTACTGCCTTCCTGTCCTTCAGTATGTTACTTCCTGCCTTCCAGTATGTTACTGCCTTCCTGTCCTTCAGTATTACTTCCTGCCTTATGGTATGTTACTGCCTTCCTGTCATCCTGTATGTCACTACCTTCTGGTAACCCAGTATGGTACTGCCTTCCTGCCTTATGGTATGTTACTGCCTTCCAGCCTTCCAGTATGTTACTGTCTTCCTGTCCTCCAGTATGTTACTGCTTTCCTGCCCTCCAGTATGTTACTGCCTTCCGGTATGTTACTGCCTTCCTGCCTTATGGTATATTACTGCCTTCCTGCCTTCCGGTATGTTACTGTCTTCCTGTCCTCCAGTAAACCAGTATGTTACTGCCTTCCTGTCCTCCAGTATGTTACTACCTTCCTTCCTTCTGGTATATTACTGCCTTCCTGTCTTCCGGTATGTTACTGCCTTCCTACCTGCCAGTAACCCAGTATGTTACTGCCTTCCTATCCTCCTGTAAGTTACTGCCTTCCTGCCATCCCATAAGTTATTGCCTTCCTGCCCTCCAGTAGCCCAACTTGTGGCTGTTTTCAAGTCTGCTTTAAGTGCCAACCCTTCCTAGCACTGTTTATGTCTTCTCTTAGCTCAGGTGCCGACGTAGCCCCCTTTCTAGAAAGGCCATCACAAGCTTCACCAACACAGCCTCCACTCGGAGTCCCACATATGGAAAATCAAAAGCCATTCACAAGCAGATGACCACCTATCCCGGTGCCAAGCAGAATTGGCCGGGCCGCCCAGCGACAGTTGGTTGATTGCAAATGTCTCGAATATATACAAGCATTCTGAGGTTCCCAAGTACCTGGCAAAAGCCCCGGTAATCTGGTTTATAGCATCACAGACAATCTGCATTTCTGTGCTGCGGGGGAATTGCTCGGAGCAGCCCCCGACGCAGCTCCCGTGCATTTTGGCAGGAGCCAAAAGAGGAGCATGGCGGCCATCCATCATTTCACAGCCCACAAAAACAGTCGGGGAAAAACAAGAATGGCATCTTAAATTCAGGGTGGCTTTTTTTTTTTAAGTACCAGCTCTCTCCCCCTGCCCAGCTGATATTTTCATTTTGGACTGCAGTATTTTGCAAAATAAGCGGCATATTTTCAGCTGAGCACCGCCGGCAAAGCTTCAGTACGGCATGACAGTGTCCTTGCACTACGAAACTTTCAGTGTGCACCCTTAATCCTGGGAGGGTCTGTGGCTCTGTGGCTGAGCCTCTGCTTTGCCTGCACCTTCAGCTGAAAGCCAGTCTGGTGTAATGGTTAGGAGCACAGACTCTAATTTATTTATTTATTCATTCGTTCGTTCGATTTCTATCCCGCCCTCCCACCCAGGCGGCTCGGGGCGGCTTACGACATCAATAAAACCAATATACATAAAACAGGAACAATTCATATTAAACCAGGGGTCGTTTCGTAGAAAAAGAGCTAGGGGAACTCATTAGCGTAACTAATTAGCATATGCCACACCCCCTGACATCACCGGAAGTGTGTCATAAGGCCACACCCCCTGACATCACCAGAAGTGTGTCATAAGGCCACACACCCCGCCTGGCTGCCAATGGCGGTCTTGCAGCTCCACTGCCGAGCCCCATGAGGGGCCCAGTGGTGGACCTGCAAGGCCGGCGGGGGTGCAAGGTTCTCCCCCCCCCTTCACTACCCAAGGGAGTCTCAGAGCAGCTTACAGTCTCCTTTCCCTTCCTCTCCCCACAACAAATACCCTGTGAGGCAGGTGGGGCTGAGAGAGGTCTGACAGAAACTGCTCTTTTTCAAGGACAGCTCTGACAGAACTTTGGCTTGCCCAAGGTCATCCAGCAGGTGCAAGTGGAGGAGTGGGGAATCAAACCTGGTTCTCCCAGATTAGAGTCCGCACACTTAACCACTACACCAAACCACTACACAGAAGAAGGAGGAGAAAAGGGAGTTATGGCTTGCCCAAGGTCATCCAGCAGCTGCAAGTGAAGCAGTGGGAAATCAAACCCGGTTCTCCCAGATTAGAGTCTGCGCACTTCACCACTGCACCAAACTGGCTCTCACCAAACATGCCTCACTCATATGCATTTATATATCTAATAGCCAAGTTGCCCCCGGAGTGCGGATCGCTAAATCAGCGCTCCGGGGGCACTTGGGGGCGAGGGGGAGGTTTGTGCACACGTGGGCCAGTCCCCACGTGTGCACAAAAATGCTAAAAGTAGAAAAAAAATTCGGGGGAATGTTTAAATCCCCCCCGAAAGTCCCTCTGTAGCTGACCTCGTCGTCGCCTCCGCCTCCTCGGAGCCGGCCGGCCGGGCGGGCGGGCAGGCAGAGGACATGCCTCGCCGCTGCCGCCGCTGAGCCCAGCAAGGGGGAGGGGAAAGGACCAGCCTCTCCGCTGCTGCCTCTGCCTCGGAGCCGGGCGGGCGGGGGGAGGACCGGCCTCGCCACCGCTGCCACCGCGCCCGGGAAAAGGGGGGGAGGACCGGCCTCTCCGCCACCGCCTCCGCCTTGGAGCTGGGCGGGGGGGAGGACCGGCCTCGCCGCTGCCTCCTCGGGGAGATCGAGCAGGGGGGGATGGAGGAGATGGAGCTCTTCTCCCCCCCCGCGAGTATCGCGGGTCCCCGTCTTGTATGATATAAATGTTATGCAGAAACGGTATGGGCATGTGCCATGCATCCAATCAACAAAACCAACAGCAGAAAGTAGAGAGACGAAACCACTGACAGAAAATATTTTTAAAATAGAAGTACAAATGAAACAGGGAACATTTATTCATCCTTGACAGAGTGGTGCCATAGATGGGGGGGGGAGTTCTCTTGACTACCACTCCAGCTTCTGGCTCCATGTTGACCTCACAAATACACACCAAAATCTGCCTGCCTTAAGGGACCTGATCCAGAACCATTTTGAACCAGGTGCATTCCCTTCTACAGCCCCCCCACACCTTTTTGAGCCTGTGGGCCCCTTTTAATTTTGAGAGAGGGTGGTGACTGCCCCTCCAAAATGGCTGCCACGGGAACTGGAACCAAACCCAAAATGGCCACCATGGTAGGCGGAGCTGAATGGAATACCTCCCTCCTCACACCTCTTGTGAAGAACCAAAGCCTGAAGAGGACATGGGACCACAGACTGGCTAAGGAATGTCCTGATTCTTACCAGTCCCCCTTATCCTCCATTGGACCCTCAATTTGTTTGAATGAGGGCAGCCAATAACGAGCTCTGCCTTACAATGGCCCCGCCCAGCTTCTGAAAAGCTGAAAAGCCCACGGGCACCACGTTGCGGAACCCTGCCCTAAACAGATATGAAAGGGCCGGACTTCTCCATTCCAGTTTATAAACCCAGAATCCACAATGGACTTCCCAGTAAAGCTATAGTCTCAAACATGCAAGGATTTTGGGGTCAGGGTGTAATGGGGGACAGAATCCTCGATCTTTAGGATTCATGGGGGGAAATCTTCTTTTTAAAATTTTAATTAACTTTTCACACAATGCTAACAACAGCCCATAGCGGCAAAGAAACATGAAAAACAAGAAACATAGGTATATAGATATATAAACCCCGACTAAAACTTCCCAATAAAACATAAAGGGTCATAAATAAAGGTAAAGGTTCCCTTGCTCAAAAGCAAGTCGAATTCGACTCTAGGGTTGCGGTGCTCATCTCCGTCTCAAAGCCGAAGAGCCAGCGCTGTCTGAAGACGTTTCTGTGGTCATGTGGCCGGCATGACTAAACACCAAGGCGCATGGAACGCTGTAACATAGAGGGCCTTAAAAATACAACAAATTCTGGTAATAACTTTTGTTTGGAATAGAAGGAGGAGGAGGAGATTGGATTTATACCCCGCCCTTCACTCAGAGTATCAGAGCATCTTACAAACTCCTTCCCCTCCACACAGGAGACACCCTGTGAGGTAGGTGGGGCTGAGAGAGCTCTTTCCAGAGCTCTCCTTGAGAGAACAGCTCTGACAGAGCTATGGCTTGCCCAAAGGTCATCCAGCAGCTGCAAGTGGAGGAGTGGGGAATCAAACCCAGTTCTCCCAGATTAGAGTCTGCGCACTTAACCACTACACCAAACTGGCTCTCAACCCTCTTTAGCTAGATAACTAACCACTGGGAACCACACCTTTTGAAAAGTTTGCAGCGTTTTGCGAGGAGATTTTCCCTAGGAGAAAGTGCTCCCGATGCTTATTTCGCCACATGAGGAAAAATCTTCCAAAGCAATCTGAGAAAAGGGGGGGGGAATAAAACCTCAAAGCAGCACTCCTGGAAGGAGAGTCCATTTGCTGCCCTTCTCTGAATCATTTCCTACCCTTTCACCGAGAGATCACAAAAATCGAGGCCTGGTGAAGAGAAGCCATGGCGTTCCCCACTGCGGCAGCTCAAAGCCGCCGGGGCAATTTGAGGCCGACCGCGGAAGGAAAACGCCTGGCCCGGGATGGCGCGGAGTTCAGATGAGCCTGTAATTGGAATATTTGTGTCTCATTTATTCTTGAGGATCTGCCATATTATACTCCATCAGCCAGAGGTTATTGTTTCATGAAACTGAGCCGCACCTGGCACGGCCTCACACAGGGCGATAAACCAGTCGTTGGCGGGCTGGCTGTTTGTGAAGCGAGATCCCAGTATGGAGAGGAATGATTTGGCAGTGCGTGTGGCATGTGGTGTGGTGGGCAGCAGAAAACCACCTCAGATTCAGAAACGATTCTGAAGCCCTCACACTGCAGGGTTGAGAGGAACATCCCCCGGTCGATTCCCCACCAACCCCAAATGTACACATTTTTTTAAAAAAATTATTCTTATTACCAATTTTTTCGACAGACTAAACAAAACCTAACCAAACAAAAAATAGACACAGCAATAGTGCCATACATTTTTGAACGTCCTTTGTGCGATTGGCAATATTCGCAAACGGCATACAGTGAAGGAGTAAATAATGGACCGACCGGGTAGAAAATCCATACAATGGGCATACGTAATTCCAAGGACGTCCTGGTTGTCTAGGAGGAAGGCAGCCAGGAAGAAGGAGAAGAGATTGGATTTATACCCTGCCCTTCACTACCCAAAGGAGTCTCAGAGCAGCTTACAATATCCTTTCCCTTCCCCTCCCCACAACAGACATCCTGTGAGGTCGGTGGGGTTGAGACAGCTCTGACAGGAACTGCTCTTTTTCAAGAACAGCTGTGCCAGAACTATGGCTTGCCCAAGGTCATCCAGCAGCTGCAGGTGGAGGAGTGGGGAATCAAACCTGGTTCTCCCAGATTAGAGTCCACGCATTTAACTACTACACCAAACTGGCTCTTGGGAAGACCCCTGCCAGGTCTGCCTTTTTTCATCTGAGGCAGGTTAGGCAGTTGGCCCCACACCTTACCTCCTGCGATCTGCCTGCAGTGACCCATGCAACGGTCACTTCCAGATTACATAATTGTAGTTCTCTCTATGTGGGGCTTCCCTTGACTCTGGTCCAGAAACTGCAGCTAGTGCAGAATGCAGTGACATGGGTGCCGATATTGTTGCCTGTGTGGGCATGTATCCACTCGGTGCTGCGTGGCCTGCACTGGCTGCCTATTGAATTCCACATCCGTTTCAAGGTGTTGGTGCTCACCTTTAAAGCCCTATATGGCTAGGGGCCAGCATATCTGTGAGACTGCCTCTCCCCATATGAGCGCAGTAGAACAGGGGTGCCGAACTGATTTGTTATGAGGGACAGATCTAACATAAATGAGACCTTGTTGGGCCAGGCCATGAGTGTCATAAAACGTAATGCTAGGTAGAGGAGATATAAACTTTATAAAGGACACAAACACAAAGGGTTTTTTTTTCCTACTCAAAAACATCCTTAAAACATCAGCACTTTTGCAATATTTTGTTTATTTAACAGTGTCTGATAACTGACACCTCTTGCTCTGAATTATTGCATCAAAATGTCTCTGCTGTTGCAGTCTTGGGTATGCTGTTCAGGTGTGTATCTGTAAGATGCAAACCTATGATGACGCAGCAGCAGCAGAGCTGGAAGAAGAAGCAGAAGACAGCCAGCTCCACCGCAGGCCTGATAGAAGCCCTCCGGGGGCCTGAACCGGCCCCCCCCCCCCCCCCCCGTGACTGCAGATCCTGGAAGCCAGATTGGGACCATCTTATCTGCTGTTGAGATGCATTGTTGTTTAATGCTGATGTTTTAATGGTATGAGGATAATGATTTTACGGATTTTAAATAGAGTATTGTAACATGTTTTTAATAGTGTAAATCTGCATTAACTGCAGATACATATATGTTGTTACCCACCCTGAGCCTACAATGTGGGCAGGGTGGGCTATAAGTCTAATGAAACAGACAAACAAATGGTTTACTTTAATGAACGGCTCTACAGCATCTGCGGCAAAAAAAAGCGGGGACCAAAATCCAGCCAAATAGAAAGAGAAGCAAGATGGAGAAGTTTTGCTCATCTCCTCCCTCGCATGCAGAGCATAGCTTTGTTAAGTATGAGACTTCAGTCAGCTCTTAACAAGTGATTCAGCTTTTTTGGAACCTGACAGAACACAACACAAACAGAAGAGCAGAAAGCTCTCTTTTAAACTTTCCGGGCTTGTACAGCCACGCCCCCCAAGTGGGTTAATAACCAATTATAACTCTCGCATAAAGGCCAATAGTATTTGTTCCCTCCGAACCCTTTCCTAGTCTCTGATTGGTCTATTACGCAGAATAGCCAATCAGAAAGTTTCATTTACAATACCTTGCTTGTATGGAGCTGTGGGCCAAGCTTAGACCTTCAGTATGTATGCACAATACATAACAGGCTTCCTTTGAAAGCGCTCTGCCGAAATATGGACCTGCTGGCGAACCTGGACTTGCTTCCAGGTGAAGTGCCTCCGAGAACAAGAAACGAACTTGGTCAGCAATTAGTACAATCTACACAGAAGCCAGAGCGACTGCTGGCCAGCAGTTCATAGAATCATAGAATATTAGAGTTGGAAGGGACCTTGCAGGTCATCTAGTCCAACCCCCTGCACTCTGCAGGCGCATAGCCGAAAGATAGCCCTACAACATACCCGAAAGATGGTCGTCCAGCCTCCGCTTGAAAACGTCCAGCGATAATTGAGTTTGGTTGACATACTCAACCTTATCATCAGGATTAGTCTACGGGAGCATGGGCCGAATCTGCATCTGCATTTTTAAATCATTTTCGTGCTGCTCTGACGCCGTCTTTCTCTAGGCTTGTTTGAATGTTGTTTGGAGAAGATCCTTTTAAAGCAGTGTGGAGGTGCAATGACAGTGGAGCTGCCCCGAAAGGACGATAAACATATGTGGACATGCAAAAGTATACTGGCACTGTTGAGGTGTGAAAACGACACCAAATGTAGAAAGCTTTTTTGAAGATGGAGTCAAAAGGCTGGGACACTGGTGGGAAAGACAAATGCAGATTCTGCCATGGAGACAGAGGCTGACACAAAACCCAGCTTTAATTTCCAAATACATTCTGATGGGAAGGGAGCTATGGGTGAAGAGCTTGCTTTATTATTATTATTATTATTATTATTATTATTATTATTATTATTATTATTATTATTATTATTATTATTATTATTATTATTATTATTATTATTATTATTATTGAAGTTTGATGACTTGCAAAGTAGGCTTTTTGGGGCGGGTGGGGGGGGGGTAAACCAATGCTTCTTGAAAATGATAAAAAGCCGATCCGAATCTTTTCCACTTCTTCCTTCAGAAACCTCCGGAGTGTTTTTGATAACACTTTGTATACTTCTAAGATGCAATATCTCTGGGAACCAAACAAACTCACATAAGTGGTACACAATATCCAAACCTGATTGAACTAGGGAATCGTTATATCAAAAGATGCAAGAGTCGGCCTTGGCAGATCACCACCAGATGGAATCCATATACAATGGGATTTTTTTTTTCCTGGGGGGGGGGGGGAATGTATTTTTTTACGATCCATCCAGCAAGCTCGGTGTCAACACAAGACTCCTGCTGTTTTGACTGTAATTTCTCACCTTCGTAAAAGCCAAACAGGAATGTCCTGCTTTCCTTGACACATTGAGTGCTATGAACATCTGGTTCTTTGAAGGAACATAGGAGCCATACCACTGGCCTATCACAGGGGTCCCCAACGTAACCGTTGCCCTCTGTGTACTTTTAGGAAGGCGGTGGGTCTGGATGGGGGCTTTCTCCAAGCCGGGCTTCTGATTGGCTGCGCAAATTAAAAGTCATTATGTTAAACAAAGCATTGGCCGGAAATGTTGAAGAGTTAATATTAGAGTTACATATAACCTTGCTTCCTGATATTTTATGGCAGCCATTTTGTAAGTGTCTGGGCCCTCTGAGGCAACCATTTTATGACTGTGCCCAATGCCATGTGTCAGAATTCCAAAATGCTGGGTTTTTTTTTTTTGAGCTTTACCTGGAGGTGCCAGGGATTGATCTTAGGTTCTTCTGAATGTGGGACATCTTCTCATTTGACAAAGGGAGCTTTGAGAAGAAGGAAGAGGAGGAGGTGGAGATTGGATTTATACCGCGCCCTTCACTCGGATTCTCAGAGCGGCTTACAATCTCCTTCCCTTCCCCTCCCCACAACAGACACCCTGTGAGGCAGGTGGGGCTGAGAGAGCTCCGAGAGAACTGCTCTTGAGGGAACAGCTCTGAGAGAACTTGTGACTGGCCCAAGGTCACCCAGCTGGATCCATGTGGAGGAGTGGGGAATCAAACCCAGTTCTCCAGATTAGAGTCCAGACTACACCAAACTGGCAAAGCACATCAGGTAATAGGAGTGGGAGAATAACACCAACACTGTGGTGGCAGTGGCTCCTGAAATAATATCGTTTTAACTGCCCAACCAATCAGATGTCTGGTGGCCGGTCTTGCTTGTCAAAACCCTCACGTGGCCCTGCCCACTCCCTAAAACCACTTGATGGGTCCCAGGAAGGGGGTCAGCAGGTGCTGTGTTGGGGACCCCCCCGCCCTATACTCTGACCCCTCAGTCGTCATCGCTGTTAACCAGTTTAGTATCACTGACGATATCAAATGAATTCCCACTTGTAGGATTTGACAAAAGGGGCTTCTAGGCCTGCAAAACTTTACGCTGGAATAAAAAAGCTGTTCAGTTGTGTTTTTTTTTAAGGTACCCACAGGACTCCTGTTAATTTTTACTGTGCCTCTCTGCAGCCTGGCCCCAGTGTCTGCCTGTGTGATTGTCCCGGGGGCACCGCACTTTGGAGCAGCTGGCACAAGAACTGCCCTTTGGACCAGGACACAGCATATGTTCCCTTGAGGGGAGAGTCCGCTGAACATGGGGGTGTATGAAGTTTGGGGTGTCTTGAAACAGACAAGGGCTCTCTTAAAACGTTCTGGAGACATTGGCAGGTATCGACGTCTTGCTAAGCTGGTTTATGGGTCAATTATTCAAATCAGGAGATGCTCAATAGAAGTTACGTGGGCAATAGATACAGTTGAAGCGCTCTGTTTCATGCAGATGACAATGAGGGGTATTCAATTTAGAGAGGTCTCTTTTCCCTTTCTCTCCCTTCTTTCCTTAGGGACGCTTTCGAATTTCTCATCCCCGGCCTTTCATTTGGAGATGCTTTCGCCGGTTTCTTTCCCCTATGAAATGCGCACGCTTTTCAGTGTGCCACTGTGGGTTTTTCAGTGGTTTTTTGTGCCACTGAATCAGCATGATGTTATGGGTGAGGGAAGGGGTCCGCCAACCTTTGTGATCCTGCAGGCACATTTGGAATCCTGATAGGGTGTGGTGGACGCAGCAACAAAATGGCTGCCGCAAAATGGCTGCCGCAGGAGGCGGAGCTGGTTACAAAACAATTGCCACAGCTTGATTCCAGTCACACAGCGGGTATCGTTGTGCTGTGATGGTAGCTGCTGCTGAAACAACATCTAAAAATATCTTCATAGCCAATCAAAAATAGCCCAGGCAGGCATAAATTGGTTTTCTAAACCATCTTTGGGAAGGGCCTTACAGGAATATAGAACTGTGTCTTGTGGATTGCATAAAGGATGTAACACAAAGATGAATGTTCATGACAGCAGCACTGCAACCTACAGCAGCTCCCTCTCCTCTGGGACAAGAGTGGTGGTGGGGGAACACATCCATGGCAGCATAACTGATCTGGTCTTGTTTAGTTGAAAACCAGCATAGTGTAGTGGTTAAGAGAGAATGGAGAACCGAGTTTGATTCACCGCTCCTCCTCCTCATGAAGCCTGCTGGGTGACCTTGGGCCAGTCACAGTTCTCTCAGAACTCTCAGCCTCAGCTTGCCTCACAAGGCACCTGTGATTTGGGGGTGGGGGGGAAGAATGGAAAACGATTGTAAGCCACTTTGAGACTCCTTGGGATAGAGAAAAGTGAGGTTTAAAAACCAACTCTTCTTCTTTTTCTGATCTTGGAAGCTAAGCTTATTATGGCAAGTACTTGGATGGGAGACCTTGAAGGAATACCAGGACCGGGACACAGGCAATCGCATGCCCCCTCTGAAACGCCCAAGCACCACTAGGGGTTGCGAGAAGTCAACCATGACTTCCAGGCATGTGCGCATGCACACACACGTGCGTGCTCATACACACATACACTCTCGAAAAAACCCTCCAATAGTCAACCAGAAGCCTTGCCAGGCAAAATCCCTACCTGGCCCCTCCCACCTGCTAAAAAATCTAGTTCGGCACCAGAAGCAGTGTTGGTGGGTGTCAATAGTGCCCATGGACACCCTATTGGGGATGCCTGGTTTAGGTACAAGGTTTGCACTCAACTTCCTCTCAGGCAAGGAGCTGTGGCTCAGTGGCAGAGCCTCTGCTTGGCAGGCAGGAGGTCCCAGGTTCAATCCCTGGCATCGCCAGTTAAAAAGGACCAGGCAGGAGGTGATGGGAAAGACCTCAGACTGAGACCCTGGAGAGCTGTAAAGAGGGGCCGTGGCTCAGTGGCAGAGCCTCTGCTTGCTGTGGAGAAGGTCCCAGGTTCAATCCCCGGCAGCATCTCCGGGTAAAAGGACCAGACAGGAGGTAATGGGAAAGACCTCCGCCTGAGACCCTGGAGAGCTGTAAAGGGGGGCTGTGGCTCACTGGCAGAGCCTCTGCTTGGCATGCAGAAGGTCCCAGGTCCAATCCCTGGCATTTCCAGTTCAAAGGATCAGGCAGTAGGTGATGTGAAAGACCTTCGCCTGAGACCCTGGAGAGCCACTGTCAGACTGAGTAGACAACACAGGCCTTGTTGGACCAATTATCTGATTCAATATACAGCAGCTTGTGTGTGTGTGTGTATACCACGCAGCCTCTTCTGCTGACAGGACATGCCTCTTCTTGGTTCAGATCGCCAGTTCCGCCATGAAAGCTTGCTGGTTGACCATGGGCCAGACACACTCTCTCAGCCTAACCTACCTTGCAGGGTTGTTGTGAGTAGAAAAGGGAGGAGAGGGGAACAAAACAAGCTGAGTTGGGCCCCCACAGAGGAGAAAGGCAGGGTACAAATGGATTAAATAAAAATAAAACAAATAAATACTGGAGTCATGCTCCTTGCATTTTTTTTTTTACTCATTCCCGAGCGAAATTTCAGCAGCAACTCTGTGCCGGTCGAAATTTGGACATATCATAGGTGTCATGGCTGACAGTTATAACTTCTCATTTTAAAACAACCATAGGTGCTGCATTTTCATACTAGGTTAGCTGTTCTTCTTCATCCTTCGAAAGCTTGTATGTCGACTTGCGGCAATCAGTCGTTTACTCTGGAGTAAAAGCCGCGATCGCCACGCTGGCCCTTAACGGTAGCTGCATTCAGCATTCGTGGAAAACGCCCCTTTGTGGAAAGCAGCAGGGACCTGTCAGGTCTGATTTGATTCACTGTGCCTGCGTGCGCCCAAGACAAAAACCTGGGCCCGCTCTACCTGTGGTGGCCCTGACTTGATTTGTGGCACGTGGCACCGGGGGCGGCACAGAACATTACTGAGCTACAGCCGTCTGTGGGGGTCTCAGCATTCTGCCCCCCCTCCCGCCAGTCCCTGGATAAAATCAACATCTCCACACACAGTGGCTTTGAATAATTTTTTTAAAGCGACCCAAATACAGAGATCTCCAGTTTGGTCCTAGAATAGAACAGATTTTGTATCGTTGTAAAACAGATCTGTATCTTTGAAGAGGAGGACAAAAAAGCAGGAATTGTAGAACTGGCTCTTCTTTATGGGGGGTGGGAGGAAAAGATAGCTTCCCTCCCCCCCGTCACAAAAATGTTTTGGGGCCACAAGCTTTTCTCTCTCTCTCTCTCTCTCTCTCTTTCTGCTTTTGTGATGCGTTTATTTGAGACCGAGAGCCTTCTTTTTTAAACAAACGCGCACAATGGTTAAGAAATTGAATTCCGAGAGCAGAGGACACAGTCCAGGAGTTTCACAGAGCCAACACCGCCTGTTCCCTTGCAGGAGAATAATGACAGCGACTGGCTAGGAGCACCAGAACAGTCTCACTCTATTGAATTACAGAACCTCGAGACAACCGGTTCTGAACTGCGGCACACACAGGCAGACAAAAGAACCGCTGCATTGCAAGCTGCACGGCTGAGGAGCACACGTTTCCTTCTCCTCTGCATTCCCAAGGCCTCTCGCCCAAATCCCTTATTTATTTATTTATTAATTTATTTTTGGGATTTATATCCCGCCCTACCCGAGCGGCCCAGGGCGGCAAACAAGCGGCAAGCCGAAAAACAAAACATAAAATACATTAAAAATTCAATAAATACAGCTAAAATGGTGCTTTACAATTCGTAATAAGATTCAGTTTTAAGCTATGGGTTCAGGGCAGACTTCCCCACTCCCAATCAAGAAGGCTTGCGATAATTTCGAAGCGCGCCGGCGGTTTCCCCTGCCAATCTCAACTTCTCTGCTGGCGACGGGCCTTGGTGCTCTTTTCTTTAACTTA
>NW_015175376.1:755060-755339 GCF_001447785.1 Gekko japonicus | reverse complement strand
TACAATGGTGCAGGTGAAAAAAAAATGTCTGTGATTTTCAGCTTGGGGGAGGAGGGGAGCGCAGTGTCCATGGTCACAACTCCAAAAGTCTCCCCCAATTATACAGTTTCCGTTCAAGTTTATTCGGTACGTCACGAGCACAAACAAACTGCAGCAACGTTTTAACTGAGAGCCAGTTTGGTGTAGTGGTTAAGTGCGCGGACTCTAATCTGGGAGAACCGGGTTTGATTCCCCACTCCTCCACTTGCGCCTGGCTGGATGACCTTGGGCAAGCCGTAG
>NW_015175376.1:745338-754860 GCF_001447785.1 Gekko japonicus | reverse complement strand
GGATCGGGCCCTGGGGGGAACCCCACCCCGACGTGCACGTCACCCGGAAGTGACGCAACCATGCCGGGCACGCTGGGGGCGGGGCCACGGTCATCCAAGGGAAAATATGGTTTTCCCTTGGATGGTCATGGCCTCGCCCCCAGCATGCCCGGCGTCATCACGTCATTTCCGGGTGACGTGGATGCGTTGCGCATGCACTTTGCGCGCGCGCTCCAGCCGCCAGCCAGGAGTCCCCCGCTGTGGCTCAGTTCTCACTTGGCAACCCTAGTCCTCACAATTACCCATAACCTCTAGGGCTCTTCTGTACTTGATCTCTATGAGCTCTTCAGGCTATAGGTAAACGTTTAGCACAGTTCAATATGAGCTGCGGGTTCGGGTCAAATAGACGTTTCTGGTTTATCATCTTATCTGAGTGCCCGTGGAACCTCCTTAGAATAGGTTAAAGGATCTTTGCTCTACTATCTTCTTAGTAACCGCAATGCAATAATATATGTTCCATTGTTCCCAAATATAGTTAGGCCTATTGCATGAGGACAGGAGAGACCTAGGGATTCCAGCCTCCAGGTGGGACCTGGGGACCCCCTGGAAGTACAGCTCATCTCCAGACTATACAGATTAGTTCCCCTGGAGAAAATGGATGCTTTGGACGGTGGCATTGTACCCTACTGCAGTCCCTGTCCTCCCAGCTTCTACCCCCAAATCGCCAGGGGTTTCCCAACCTGGATCTGGCAAACCTAGAGTGACCAGTGGTGGTGGAAAGCTGACTTACGACCCCTGGAAGGTTTTCAAGGCAAGGGATGGACAGAGGTGGTTAATCACGGCCTGCCTCTGGCCCAGCAATCTCAGAAGCTAAGCAAGGATTAGTCCTTGGATGGGTGACCGCTATGGGAGTCCAGAGTCACTATGCAATGGCAAACTAACTTAGTTTGGTCACTATGCAGAGGCAGGTAATGGCAAACTAACTGAACATCTCTTTCCTTGAAAATCCAACAGGGTAACAAGTCACCTGTGACTTGATGGCAAAAGAGAGAAAAAAGCCCTTCCACAGTCTCTATAGGACAAACAGGTCAGTCCCTACCAATGCTCCCTCTAAGCTGTGGCATCGTGTGAGCAAAAATACTACTCAGTGAGCTACTGGCATTAAAGTTGTGAGCAAACAATTTGGCTGCCACACAAATTAGTGTGCTCTGGAGCCATCCTTCCTGAGCTGAGACAAAAATGTATGAACCGGAGGCTAAAAAACACCCATGACCTAGCTCACACTAACTCAGCTTAGAGGGAACAATGGTCCCTACACAGGAGAATTGCTAAGTCGCTCACTTAACAAAGCAGTCGGAGAGTGATTCAGCAAAAACACAACTTTATTCTTCAACTCAAACACAACTCCAACACGGATCAACATCTGATAGCCAGAACAGCCTTTACATTGCAGCTGTCCAGCTTTTAAACATTCCCGGCTAATGTAGCCACACCCACTGTACAAATACCAACCAATAAGGTTGTTCACATAAGGACCAATCACAGATGTTCCCGCTCAGGGAGCTTGTTTGAAAGTGATTGGTTAGGTGCTTCCTGGGCTAGTAACACGATTGGATGGATTTGGATCCTAGCCCAGGATGAAGCTTTACATTACACTTCAATTAGATGTTTTACAACATATCATGCATTCAAGGCAGCTTTGAATACACTACAAGAATAAACGGACATGAATCCGCAGTGAAGATAAAACCAAGGCAGAAGGGAAATGTACTGAGCTCCTGGGGGGTGTGTGTGTGGCTAAAATGCAAATGATCTCTTATATCAAACCAGGAACGGTTATTGCCAAAAGCAGTTTTGTGTGAGAACAAGCCAAGTTGTAAGCTGTTTCGAGTCCCGATTAGGAAAAAATAAAGCAGGGTATAAATATATTTTAAAAATAGGGTTACCAGATGTCCTTTTTTTGGTGTCCTTCCTCTCTTGGGCTGTTTTTAAAAACTACTGAAAAAATGTCCTCTTTTTGGGTTGGAAGGTTAGGAACGGCCCTACGTTAGCAGCAATTATCACAGCTTAAACAGGAGTGGTGTTCTGGGAGACTTTCAAAATGTGCCACCTGCAGCTGCCCCACTGCAATGTGGCACCCATGCTGCCCAGTTGCCCCCAGATTGTCACTAGCGACACCTGTGCGCAACGTCTCCCTGTAAAATCCCCCCACATCTTAGAGGCGTCAGGACAGGCAGAGGTTCGCAGTCCGTTCCATTGCAGCTGAGCTTCATAAAGTGACACTTCCGACAACCCTGGAGTGTCTAATGGAACCTGACGCGTCGCACTCGGCGTCTCAATTTGCTTCATTAGTGTCAATTAGAGCAGTCACGGCGTCCGTCCGTGTGGCACTTGGGGCCTCTGCCACGCCGTCAGAGAGAAGCAGGCGAAAGGCTGGGGGCTGGGAGAGGGGGAGAGCGCCGTGCAGAACGGAAGCAGCTGTCTGGTTGGCGCGGCCGGTGACCATAGGCCTCTCCGATGAGGGGACCCAACATGACAGAAATGGTTTCTGGCGGATACGGTTGGTGAGGCCTGAAGCAGCGGGTCTTTCCGGGCCCGGGCCCTGGTTGCAAAATCAGGTGGAAAGGTGGCATATTCACCTCACTTTGTTCACTTCATTTGTATCCCACCTTTTGCTCAAACAGGGACCCAAACAGGGTTGTCGGGGGAATTTGGGGGTTGTTCCAGGGGTGGGCGGGGATGTAATGATGTCACCTGAAAGTGACGTCATTGTGTTGGGGGCATCGTACGGGGACACCCAGGTATTTGGGCAAAACTCTGTGGTTCTTTTCACCCTCAAACTGTAGATTTTGCCCAAATACCAGAGTGTCCCTGCACAACATCCGTCACTTCCAGATAATGTAGTCATGTTGGGGATGTCGCATGGCGATATCTCGGTTTAGGGGCGGGGCTTCCCCCACTGGCCAGCTGGTCCGCAGTGGGGAGAAGCCTCTGAAATTGGGTGATTCCCGCCTGGATCTGGGGGCTGGCAAACGTAGACCCAAAGCAGCTCACATCATTCTCTTCTTCTCTATTTTATCTTCACAACAGCCCTGTGAGGTAGGTTAGGCTGAGAGTGTGTGACTAGCCCAAGGTCACTCATGGCACAAGTCGGGATTTTGAACCGGGATCTCCCAGATACTAATCCAACACTCTTAACCAGCACTCTTTGGGGCTGGGGTGTGTGTGAAAGTGGGAGGGCTTCTGGAGTTCTGGCTGTGCTGCTAGACCTCCTGATGGCCTCTGGGTTTTGGGCACTGTGTGACACAGAGTGTTGGACTGGATGGGCCCTTGGCCTGATTCAACATG
The DNA here is from genome assembly GCF_001447785.1 of Gekko japonicus. Lineage (NCBI taxonomy): Eukaryota > Metazoa > Chordata > Lepidosauria > Squamata > Gekkonidae > Gekko > Gekko japonicus. The sequence continues at coordinate 751,533 of NW_015175376.1, read as the reverse complement.
GCTTCTCTTGTGTTCTTATTTCTGGGGCAGTGATGCTCTGTCTTCTTGGTGCTTGGGGGGCAACAGTGGGAGGGCTTCTGGAGTTCTGGCCCCGCTGGTGGACATCCTAATGGCCCCTAGGTTTTGGCAACTGTGTGACCCAGAGTGTTGGACTGGATGGGACATTGGCCTGATCCAACATGGCTGCTCTTATGTTCTTAACTACTACACCACACTGGCTGTCATTCCCCCAGTGGACCACTAGTCCACCTCCTTTATTTGTTTTTATTAAGTTTCTATCTATTATGTTTTATCTGCCTTTCTTCCAAGGAGTACATGGAGACGTATATGATTCTGGTATATAGTTCTCCCTCTACCTCCATTTTTTTTTCTTACAACAAACCTGTGCGGTCGGTCAACCATCTTGCCTTCACCCAAACAGAAACCCTTGCATGGTCTTCGGTTCTTTCTTGTTTCGTTTGGCATACCCCCAACCTAGCAGTTCGAAAGCAAGACATTGCAAGTAGATAAATAGGTACCACTTCAATGGGAAGGTAACAGCATTCCGTGCGCCTTGGTGTTTAGTCATGCCGCCCACATGACCACGGAAACGTCTTCGGACAGCGCTGGCTCTTCGGCTTTGAAACGGAGATGAGCACCGCAAACCTAGAGTCGTATTCAACTGGCTTTCGAGCAAGGGAATCTTTACCTTTACTTTACTAATAATGGTAACTGGCCCTCCTTCACAGTTATGCGTTTTTATTGAATTATTTTATCATTTTAAACGTATTTTTTAATTCTTCCAATGTTTTAATTTTTTTTTTTAATGTACACCGCTGGTCAGGAGGAAAGGCAGCACTGAAAATGTTTCAAATGAATAAAAGTAAATAAATATCAGACAGCTGGCAGGTGGTTACAGCATTCAACGTAGCTTTGCCAACTCTGGTTTGGGAGATCCCTGGAGATTTTGGAGGTGGAGCCTGGGGAGGGTAGAGTTTGGGGAAGGGAGGGGCCTCAGCTATAGAGCCCACCCTCCAAAGCAGCCATTTTCTCCAGGCGAAGTGATCTCTGTTGTCTGGATATCAGTTTTAATTCTGGGAGATCTCCAGGCCCCACCTGGAGGCTGGCAACCCTAGCTTGACTCCTTTCCCTTCTGGCCATCATTTAAAGAAGGTGTTCGCTGCTTGCTTGCCTGTGATTGGCCAGGCTGGGAATGCTGGGCACCTGATTGGTGGAATTTTTAAAATTTGAACGCTGTGGAGAGTCAATATAGAAAGTGAGTTTAAGAAAGAGGAGTTTGGAATGGAATGAGGGCACTGATTGCTTGGCTTGCCTGTGATTGGTCAGGTCGGGAGTGCCGGGCGCCTGATTGGTGGGATTTTAAAAATTTGAATGCTGTAGAGAGTCAGTTGGAGTCAGTTGGGGAAAAAAGCAGCTGAGGGGGAAAGGGAAGGGGGTAGAAAAATATCTAAAAAAATAATTCAGAAGCAGAAAGGAAAAACCAGAAGCACAGAAATAAAAAAAAAATAAAGGATAGAATTAGGGAGGACTTAATTTCTCCCCCTTCTGTTTTATTTTCCTGGCCTAGGTTAGTTTATTTAGATGTTTAAACCTCACTTATTTCCAGGGCTCTAGTCGGGGGGGAGCTCTCAGGTACGGAGCTCCGGAAGAGAACCTCTAGGGGGCGGGGCGGTCACGTGGTGAAGCCCCGCCCCCTTCTTTACCCCGCCCTCTGCTTCGATCCTCATTCCGTTTGGGAATGAGGATGAAGCAGGAGGGTAAGTAGCCGGGCCTTCTGACACACTTCCGGTGATGTCAGGGGGTGTGGCCTTCTGTCACTTCCGGTGATGTCAGGGGGCGTGGCATATGCAAATAAGTTATGCTAATGAGTTATGCTAATGAGCTCCGGCAGCTCTTTTTCTACAACAAGACCCCTGCTTATTTCCACAACGGGGACTCAAAGGGGCTTATGATGTTGCTTCTGCCTCCTCATTTTATCCTCACAGCAAGAACCCTGTGGGGTAGGCTAGGCTGACTGGCTCAAAGTAACCCAGCCAGCTTTCATGAAAGCAGGGTTGCCAACTCCTGCTAGGGAGATAACTGGAGATTTGTGGGGGTGGAGCTTGTGGACGGCAGAGTTTGGGGATGGGATACATGGCACAAAGCCTACCTTCCACAACAGCCATTTCCTCCAGGGGAACTGGTCTCTGTCTGAAGACCAGATATAATTCTGGGAGCTCTCCAGCCCCCTACCTGGAGGTTGGCAAGCCTAAAGAGTGGGGATTCGAACCCGAGTCTCCTAGGTATTGGGCTGATGCTTGGCCCACTGCACCACTCCAGCTCTTGTATATTTATTTATTTCATTTATGCTCCACTGTTTCCCCCAATGGGGAACCAAAGTGGCTTTATGCCGTTCTCCTCTCATTGTAAGCTCACAAACAGCCCCGTGAGGTAGGCCAAGCTGAGTGTGTGTGATTGCTCCACAATCACCCGCCAGGTTCGCTTGTGGACGGCAGAGTTTGGGGAGGGGATACAGGGCACAGAGACTACCTTCCACAACAGCCAGTTCCTCCAGGGGAAACTGATCTCTGTCTGAAGACCAGATATAATTCTGGGAGCTCTCCAGCCCCTACCTGGAGGTTGGCAAGCCTAAAGAGTGGGGATTCGAACCCGAGTCTCCTAGGTATTGGGCTGATGCTTGGCCCACTGCACCACTCCAGCTCTTGTATATTTATTTATTTCATTTATGCTCCACTGTTTCCCCCAATGGGGAACCAAAGTGGCTTTATGCCGTTCTCCTCTCATTGTAAGCTCACAAACAGCCCCGTGAGGTAGGCCAGGCTGAGTGTGTGTGATTGGCCCACAATTACCCAGCAAGCTTCCATGAGACAGTCGGGGTAACAACTAAATGGAAATCCATCTCTACATTGGAAGCTCAGTTAGATACAGCTCAGCATGCTATTATACAATCCCGGAAGTATACTTGAGAATACTTTGGGGTTAAGGAAGATGATATCTCCTGTGGTGGATGTTCTCCTGGACACACCATGCATCACGGGTGTGTTATGAGTGGGACACCCTCTACCAGTGGAACCTCCATGTTCAGAGACAGTGCTCCTGCAAATACCAGTGGGGGAGGGAGGGACTCTGCCTAGATCAGTGGTGGCGAACCTATGGCATGGGTGCCAGAGGCGGCACTCAGAGCCCTCTCTGTGGGCACGCGTGCCATCACCCCAGCCAGGCCCAGACCATCATTAAAGTGTCAAATTCTCTGCCAAATAATTTTAAGTAAATGAAAGCATTTCGGATTGCTTTCCTTTACTTTGTTTGGATCATCTTCAGTTAATGTGTGAGTTGTTTTTCCTAAAGTAAAACCTCAGTATTCAGGTTAACTTGCCGTGTTGGCACTTTGCGATAAATAAGTGGGGTTTGGGTCGCAGTTTGGGCACTCGGTCTCTAAAAGGTTCGCCATCACTGTCTTAGAGGGAGCATTGGGCTTGGGGATCTGAGATAAAGAATTCTTGCACCACGAATCGGACCCAGAAGGGCTGTGCTTACATTTAAGAGGCCTCCCACAGGGAATATCTCCTTATTCCCCCTCCACAACCTTCTCACGCACACTCACATGACCAATGGCATGCCGCAGCGGCTAAGAGTGTCCGACCGGGATCTGGGGAACTGGGTTCGAATCCCTGGTCTGCCATGGAAGCTCGCTGACTGAACCTGGGCCCATCCTAACTTACCAGGCTAGGCTACCTCACACGGTTGTCGTTGCAGGGATGTGGCGGAGGAGGGGAGAATGCTGTGTTAAGCTACTTTGGCTCTGATTAGGGAGACAAAGTGGGATATAAATGTTAAAAAAGCATAAATATATGAAAATAAGCCCGGAGAGAGGGGAAGACAGGCATTCAGCAATGGGAAATGGGGTGAGCCCCGGCCTGTCCCCTACAATGCAGTGATCTCCCGTTTGCTGGCGAGAGGGAGTGAGCCAAGCAGATCTCACTGGCAGTGGGGTTCCTTCCAGGAGCAGTGTTCCCTCTAAGCTGAGTTAGTGTGAGCTAGCTCACAGTTTTTTAGCCTCTGGCTCACACGTTTTTGTCTCAGCTCAGGAAGGATGGCTCTAGAGCAAGCTAATTCATGCAGTAGCCAAATTGATCGCTCACAACTTTCATGCCAGCAGCTCACAAAGTAGAATTTTTGCTCACAGGACTCCACAGCTTAGAGGGAACATTGTCCAGGAGTGAGCCCTACCTAGGGTTGCCAAGGGATTTCCCAACCCAGAGCCGGGAACCCTCCGCCCCTACTTGATCTTTGACCCCAGCCAGTGAATCACTCTGTTATGTGACTCCCTTTGTACAAGCCACTAGACATTTTGGCTCTGTCGGCTGGTTCCCCCCAGCTGTGGCTTAGCGCTGCCAACCTCCAGGCGGGGCCTGGAGTTCTCCTGGAGTTACAACTGATCTCCAGACTCCAGAGATCAGTTCCCCTGGAGAAAATGGCTGCTTTGGTGGGTGGGCTACTGAGGTCCCGCCCCTCTGCAACCTCCGTGGTCTCCACCAGTGTTCCCTCTAAGCTGAGTTAGTGTGAGCTAGCTCACAGTTTTTTAGCCTCCGGCTCACACATTTCTGTCTCCACTCAGGAAGGAGGGCTCCAGAGGAAACTAACTGATGCAGCAGCCAAATCGCTCGCTCACAGCTTCAATGCCAGTAGCTCACAAAGTAGGATTTTTGCTCACAAGACTCCACAGCTTAGAGGGAACATTGGACTCTCCACCCCCAAATCTCCAGGAATCTTCCAGCCGAGAACTGGCAGCCGTGGTACAGCTCCACAATTTCCTTGGCTTGTTTCTATCCTGTGCCTCCAGCTTCTCAAAAGGAATGGATGTGCTGGATACAGAAAGCTGGCCATGCAAGAGAACGTCTTCCCCATCGTTGCTTGGCTAAAAGTGCTTGATGTTTGGAGACGTGTACATTTCCTACAGAAATGCCAGCCTGATTTTTTTTTTTTAACCTTGGAGACGTGTACATTTCCTACAGAAATGTCAGCCTGATGACGGCAGCCTTCTTCAAAGCTCCTTCCCCGCCTGTGACCGTTCTCCAAGGTGAGACATACGCAGGGCCTTCTCGGTTGTGGTGACGCAGCTCGGGGCAGGAGTGGACTGGAAGGCTGAAATGGCCCTGGAGCAAGCTGGATTGAGTGGCCCTCGCCAGCACTGTGGGGTCAACTCAGCTCAGACCTGGTGTCATGATCATGGGCCTACATTGCGGTGCGGCCTACAGGCTCTGGGGAGGCCTAGTGGCTCCAGGGAAGCCTGCGTGGGAGTAGTCATGAAGGCCTACATTTCCCAGGTTCCCTCTGGACCCTGTGATTGGGTAACAGGAGATTTTGGGAGGGGAAACTACACCAGCAGGGGAACAGGGGGCGGTGCCTGGGAGGAGGTGATAAAAGGCCATGCCCAGAGTGGGAGGGGGTTCTTTTGCAAGGAGCAGCAGGGCTGGTAGGAGCTACTGCAGACAGAGGGATCCCTCATCCAAAAAGGGGTTAGACTGTGAACAGGTACCTAGGGAAAGCTAGGACTGTGTAGACAGGCACATTAGAATTTATTATCTTACTGATTTACCTGCCTTTACTTTGCTTGTTTTTCCTACTTGTTATTGATCTACAGTTCGTGTAGTGGTTAAGTGTGCAGACTCTAATCTGGGAGAACCCGGGTTTGATTTCCCACTCTTCCACTTGCACCTGGCTGGATGACCTTGGGCAAGCCATAGTTCTGACAAGAGCTGTTCTTAAAAAAGAGCAGTTTCTGTCAAGAGCTCTCTCAGCCCTACCTACCTCACAGGGTGTCTGTTGTGGGGAGGGGAAGGGAAAGGAGTTTGTAAGCCGCTCCAAAACTCCAGGTAGTTCCCAACCTGGAGCTGGCAATCCTACTTGCCCTATGCCCATCAGCCTGGTGTGTTGCATGCTAAATTTTCAGTGCCAGGTTGAGGCTAGAAATACATGAATCTGCCCTGTTTTGTTTTGCTGTGGAGCATTGTGATTGGAAGTTTTTGTTTTGTTGCTGTAATTCCTGGGGTGTTTTTTTTGGGGGGGTGCATGCTATTTTTATGCCAGTTTCCATGCCAGGTGAACATAAGAACATAAGAGATGCCAATGTTGGATCAGGCCAAAGGCCCATCCAGTCCAACACTCTGTATCACACAGTGGCCAGAAATACCA
>NW_015175376.1:728467-744812 GCF_001447785.1 Gekko japonicus | reverse complement strand
TCTTCCACTTGCACCTGGCTGGATGACCTTGGGCAAGCCATAGTTCTGACAAGAGCTGTTCTTAAAAAAGAGCAGTTTCTGTCAAGAGCTCTCTCAGCCCTACCTACCTCACAGGGTGTCTGTTGTGGGGAGGGGAAGGGAAAGGAGTTTGCTCCCCCCCCCCAAACTCCAGGTATTTCCCAACCTGGAGCTGGCAATCCTACTTGCCCTATGCCCATCAGCCTGGTGTGTTGCATTCTAAATTTTCAGTGCCAGGTTGAAGCTAGAAATACATGAATCTGCCTTGTTTTATTTTGCTGTGGAGCATTGTGATTGGAAGTTTTTGTTTTGTTTCCGTAATTCCTGGTTTGTTTGTTTGTTTTTTGGGGTGTTGCATGCTATTTTTATGCCAGTTTCCATGCCAGGTGCTACAAAAGGGTTGTTAAAAAATGCATCAATTGAACAGGGGGGAAGAAAAGAAAACAGAATAGAGAAACAGAAATGGCCACAGACTTGCCTCAAGGGTTCAATAACAGGGTTAGTGGCTTTCGCTTTTGGAAGCGGCCCTGACCTACAGTCACCATAAGTTGGCTGCTGCTTGACATGCACATCTTTGTATCTAAGCCAGGCTGTGCTTCTCTGTTTTTCTTACAGGATTTATCAGCAGCCTTCGACAGAGAGTGGACCATGCCATCTTGTCGAGATATGCAGAGACGGAAGGGTAGGAGTTGCTTTTCAGTGGTTTAAATTATTCCGTATGAGTCGGACTCTGGGGGCTGCTGTCGGAGACAACTTGGTACCCGCGCTGGACTTGTCCTGTGGGGTTCCGCGAGGCTCAGTTTTATCTCCCACACTCTTTAATCTTTCTCTGATGCGGTTCCCACCAGGTGGAATAGCCTGCCTGATGAGGTCAGGAAGGTCCCAACACATTATTCCTCAGTAGGCCCGCATAAGGAAGGCCAGGACTTGCTTGTAAGATTTCCATCAGCTCAGCCCCGGTTTACCCCAGATGCCTCTTCCCGGCACAATGGCCCCCCTGCCTCCATCAGAGCCAATTAGTGAACTTCTGTGAATGGCTGTTTACATGCTTTATATATTATATAAAAGATTTTATATATTATAATTTTATATATATTATATAATTGTATATATTAGATGTTTTAATTCTCTCCTAGTACTATTGGATCAGCTGGGTTTAAGGTATCTTTTAAAAACTCAATGTTTTCAACTACCTTTTTTTTTTTAACATGTCTTCCGCCATGCGTTGATTAATCTCATGTTTAAACGATCGTTCACTCCGGCTTTTGTCGAGCATTCGAGTGGTTTGTGCTGGTGGGTCATATGATTTGCTGTTTTATTGATCTCTGTGTCGTAATGCTGACGTGCGGCAAGCTGTGGTGAGAGCAAGGTGTGGCTGAAAGCGCAGAGTGTAAACGTTCAAGGACTAGCTAGTGTGTTAGTGCAAAAATGTGGCTCAATAAAGAACACTGTAGTATTAATACTGGCACGACACACCTGTGCTTAAAAACCTAGAAAGTACAATGTTTTCTCAGGAGGGAATGTGTTTTTAAATGTATGCATTGCATTAGATCTAATCTTGCCGTCTGGAGCAGCGGAGGGCAAGTCTTTGTCCTCCCTTAACTGCTTATTTCACAGAGTCTTTCTTTCTTCCCCACCATCTGTGTGCCCAGGCCGTTTGGCCTTTACAGGTTTTCTGCATTAGGCCACAAAAAGTTTCCATCCTCCATGCAATGGGTGCTCAGGTCAGAAACAAATGAGTTCTCTGGGGGCACTGGGGAACAGGCGGTTGTGCCGGCAGTATTTTTTTTTTTTAACAAACAAACATTGATTATGATAGAACCAGGTAGAGAGCCAATGGAAAAGTGTTTCCCCATAAAAAACATCATAATGATAGTGCACGACAACGTTCATAGGAGATACCTAAGTCTTTCTCTAAGAAATTTGGAAATGCAACAATTATCAGGAGGAGCCAGTTTGGTGCAGTGGTTAGGAGCGTGGACTCTGATCTGGGAGAACAGGGTTTGATCCCCAGCTCCTCCACATGCTGCTGCTGGTGTGACCTTGGGTCAGTCACAAGTTCTCTCAGAGCTATTCTCTCAAGAGCAGTTTCTCTCAGAGCTCTCTCAGCCCCACCTACCTCACAGGCAGTGTTCCCTCTAAGCTGATTTAGTGTGAGCTAGCTCACAGTTTTTTAGCTTCCAGCTCACACATTTGTGTCTTGGCTCAGGAAGAATGGCTCCAGAGCAAGCTAATTTATGCAGTAGCTAAATTGCTCGCTCACAACTTGAATGCCAGGAGCTCACAAAATAGAATTTTTGCTCACAAGACTCCACACCTTAGAAGGAACATTGCTCACAGGGTGTCTGTTGTGGGGAGGGGAAGGGAAAGGAGATTGTAAGACGCTCTGAGTGAAGGGCGGGGCATAAATCCAATCTCTTCTTGCCCTTCTCTGTGTGACTTTCAAGTTTTTATGCAATTCTGCGCCCCTCCCTCCACTCCAGGTTTTCTTTCTGGCAGATTAAGCATGCCCACTTCCTTCAACCTTTTGTCGCCGGACTTGTTTTCCAGACCCCCAACTATCTTTGTTGCCCCTCTTCTCAACCCACTGTACCTTGTTTACAGGCTTCTTGAAGTGTGGTGCTCAGAACATACACATGGTTCCAGATGAGACCTTAATGCAGAAGACAGGGGAACTATTACTTCTCCCGTGCTTCTCCGAAGGCAGCTTGAAATCACATTAGCCTTTTTTGCAGCCGCATCACGCCACACTGACTCAAATCCAGCTTCCCTCTGTTTGACTTCTGTGCTCTCTCAGCCCAGCTTTCCGGTCTACCCAAAAACTTTCTCCCTCTGCAGGCCGAGGAGCAGAGAGCAGCTCGACCGGCAGCTGCAAGACGGCTCCACAATCCCAATCCTTGTTGTAGAAACAAACCCGCCTTCTCCCCATGTGGTGATTTATTCCATTAGCAATAATATTCCTCTAACTCCAACATGTGGGAAATCTAGTAAGATGGGCGTACAATTGAATTAGCCAATCTTATCACATTTCCCGTTAATGAAGCCGAACAATAGTTTTGTTCGTCAGGTGATTACCCCCCCCCCCCCCCCCCGGTAGCTCTCTGGGATGCTCACGACACAGGAAGAAGAGCTTAGACAAGGGAGCTGTTCCCCTTGCCAGCTGTTTATCAGGGACCTTTGCCGGCTTCGGCTTCGTATTACCATGTTCTTTTAGCACTTCCCTGACTTTGGGTTTGCTTCCGCCCTTGGGGAGTTCCGGCTAAGAGGTCATCTCCGTGTTAATCTCCTTCAAGGAGTAATGTGTACATATATCTTGGTGCAGTGGTCCCAGAAGAAATCTCTAGCCATCTTAGACTTTGTGGCAAAGGAGAGCTATTTCAGATCAAGATCCTAGGCAACACATAATTACACAGATACCTCTGCCTTTCCCTGGTATCCAGCCTCTTGTGGAATATGAATACAGAGGGAGGGAGGGAGAGAGATAATATGCAAGTTGCTGTTTTATTTTTCCTGCTGGCATTCAAATGTTACTATAATGTTTATTGTCTTTAGCTGTGGCCATATGGTTGTAATAGAGGGGAGTGACATTGTTTCTCAATTTAAGCTTCTGAGATCTATTTTATCTGAGCATTTTTGAGGCAGCTTTTCTTCAGGAGGGACCCAAAGCAAGCTAACAAAACAAAGCAAACAGACCTGGGCTGGTGGCGATGAGCTTTTTGGCTACTGTCTTTGGCTAGGATCGTCCTCTCTGGGTTGGGAAAGATTTTGGGGGCTGAGTCTGGGGAGGGCAGGATTTGGGGAGGGGAGGGACCTCAGTAGGGTACTGTGCCCATAGAGTCCACCCTCCAAAGCAGCCATTTGTTCCAGGTGAAGTGATCTTGGTTGTCTGGAACACAGTTGTAATAGTTGGAAGTATCCAGGCACCACCTGGAGGTTGGCAACTCTCCCTTCAACGCATGCCCAAGGGGTCACAACCTCCACTTTGGTGTAATGGTTAAGAGCAGGGGACTGTAATCTGGAGCACCGGCTTTGATTCCCCCCTCCTCCACATGCAGCCAGCTGGGTGACCTTGGGTCGGTCACTGTTCTCTCAGAGCTGTTCTCGCAAGGGCAGTTCTCTCACCTACCTCACAGGGTGTCTGTTGTGGGGAGCGGAAGGGGAAGGAGATTGTAAACTGCTCTGAGACTCTGAGTGGAGGGCAGGGTATAAATCCAATATCTTCTTCTTGTAGTCTTGCCCTTCGGTCTTTTGTGAGGAAGTAGTTATCTCAGTTTTGTACTGTAATATTCATTGATCTTTGAGGATGCTTATATATTTTCAAACTATTTGCCTGTCTCCTGGAGACTCACTGATGGTGCCCATCTTCAGTAATCCAGTGGACTGAGGACTGTACAACATTATCAACATTTGAACATATGATACATACACAACAATTGTGCATGGGCATATTTTGTAACCTTTCGTAGATACTTACCTGAAGACTTGCCACTATCATTGTTATATTTTTTTAGGTCTTTCTGTTTGGGGTAAAATAAAACTTGGGGGAAATTATTCCTGCCCTTGTCAAATACCTACAGAAAGAGGAGGTGAAAAGTCAATCTAGATGGACCGCAGCTGCTGCTAGCTTGCTGCTTTCTCAGTTGCCTCCGCTGTTACAAATGCCTTTCACCAGGGCTTTTTTTGTGGAAAAAGCCCAGCAGGAACTCATTAGCATAATAGGCCACACCCAACAGCAGAAACCTATTAGCATATTAGGCCACACCCCCATGTTACCAGAAGTGTGCTCATCCAGCCACACCCACCTTTTGCTTATTCTGTTTACCTTGTTTGTTGCTAAAACCCAGGGCTTTTTTGTAGCAGGAACTCCTTTGCATGTTAGGCCACACACCCCTAATGTAGCCAATCCTAATGAGTTTCTGCTTTTGGGTGTGGCCTATTATGCTAACGAGTTCCTGCTGGGTGTGGCCAACTTGGAAGCCAGCCGGAACTCCGTTCCTGTGCGTTCCTGCCCAAAAATAGCCCTGCCTTTCACCCCGTGCAGGTTATATACGTGCAGAAAGAAAAGGGGTGAGTCGGTTTTGTTATCTTAAGGCATTTCTACATTTACTTGGCTGCGTATTAAATAAACAAAATATTTCAGTAGGCTGCTGTAGGTTTTTCTGTGTTTTTTTTAACTGCCTGCAAGCTTCACCAGAGCTGAAAGCTAATGGCTTACAGTGGTTATAGAAAGGGCTCCCCAACATTGTTAAGCCTATTGGATCTTTTGGAATGCTGAGAGAGAGAGTAGTGGGTGCCACAAAATGGCTGCCCAGAGAACTGGGGCCAGTCACAAAATGGCTGCATGGGGGAGGAGCTACTCATGTGGCATGGTTCCTAGCCAAACATCGTATTTCAGGTGGGCATCCACACAAACTGGTTTCACAAACATTCACAGTGGATGCAGTGTGGGATATCGGACATTGCAAAACAGCACCACTAGTGTGGGCCTGTGGAATTTATAATCTACCAGCCCCAACGCTGCCATTAGACTGCATGAGCAACTGAGTATTACCGCCAGCCTGAGACTACCAACACGCACAGAAATTCCCGCCACTAGAAAATCACACCTCAATGAGAAGAAAGCCTTGACGTGTTAGCTTTCTCAGTGCAGGTTATGTATTTTATTATATAAAGGGACATACATCCACATAAGAACATAAGAGACGCCAATGTTGGATCAGGCCAAAGGCCCATCCAGTCCAACACTCTGTCAAAGCTATCATATCCTTTTTAAGGTGTGGCCCCACCTGAGGCCCCACCTGTTAGGAAACTTAATCCTCGCCAATGCTCCCTCTAAGCTGTGGAGTCTTGTGAGCAAAAAATTCTACTTTGTGAGCTACTGGCACTAAAGTTGTGAGCGAGTGATTTGGCTCCTGCATAAATTAGTTTGCTCTGGAACCATTAGGGCTGGATCCCTGCCGCGGGGGACAGCGATACGCGTTGCACCGCTGTCGCCAGGATGTGACGCTACGCGTTGCTCTGGCAACGGGGCTGTTTGGAGTCCCGTTGCCAGAGCGACGCGTAGCATCCTGGCGACGGCGGTGCAACGCGTATCGCTGTCCCCCGCGGCGGGGATCCTGTGAAGACGTGCGGATCCCCCGCCGCAGCTTGGCAGCCCTAGGACATCTTTCCTGAGCAAAGACAAAAGGGTGTGAGCCGGAGGCTAAAAATCTCTGAGCTAGCTCTCACTAACACCCCGGCAGCACCTGAAGTACCTGGGTGCAGAGAGGAGCGCAAGCTCAGCAAGATGCGACTCAGCTCACTGGCAGGATCTTCCCCAGCTCCTCACACGCCAGAAGCACCTCTGGGCATGCCCTGGCTTTAGGTACCTGTGCGCAAGGGAGGAGAGCCAGTTCAATGAGATGCTACTCAGCTGCTGCCAGCCAGCAGGATCTTCCCCAGTTCCTCCTCTCCCTGTCCATCCACTTCACTGAGTACCCTTGTGTTCTGAACATTATGGGAGAGGGGCGGAAAGTCCCATCTCTCTACCTCTATCCTTTTATCAGCCTCGTGTCTTCCACACACCAGCAGTCTGTTCTCTAAACAGGAAAGCCTCAACCATGGCCCCCAGTCACACGGGCCGGATATCGCGGGGGGGGGGAGGCAAATTAACCCGGCGCAGTTTGATCCGCGATTATACGATCAGACGTGCCGGCGGCACACCATGGGTCCTTCCCCCGGAGCCGGCGCGTAAACGAGGGTCCGGAGGGGAAAGCCGCGCGCCAGCGTGATCACACAGCGGGCATCTGGAGGCATCCCGTGGCAAACCGTTTGCCAGTACTTTGGAGGTACTACTTTTTTATCGCGTGTTTTCGGCGGTAAGCCACGGGTTGGCCACAGGGTGCGCTCCACTACCCAGATGTTGGGGTGTGATCGCGCACGGATACTCCGCCCACCATCCGTGGCTCTCCCGCGGCAAATTTGCCGTGTGAACGGGGCCCATATTAGGTATTTCTTATAGGTTTAAGGTGCTCACAGGAGATGACTTGGCACAAAACCGTAGCATTTTGCTGTACTCTCATCCCCCCTCCCAAGCTAGAGGAGTTCATCCACCTATCTTGTCCAAATTCTCACAAGAGGAAGGGAGCTTGCAAGAGTCCCAGCAGCCCTACAGGCTGACTGGTGATGTACAAGCGAGCAGTTGCCACCCTCCGCCCCCCGACTTTGTCTCATGGCTAAGGTGGCCCTAGGGCAGAATATTCTGTCCCTAGCAGAACTGGGAAACTGCAGGCATTTCAGTCCCTGGTGGTGGTAACCTTCTACTGTTTTGGAGTGTTGAGCCCCTTTGAGGATTTCTTACGGAGCTAATAAATATTTGAAATAAAACAGAAACCAGGAGTGATCAGAGTGTTGGGCTGTAGAGCCAGTTTGGTGTAGTGGTTAGGAGCACGGACTTCTAATCTGGGAGAATGGGGTTTGATTCCCTACTCCCCCACATGCAGATGCGGGGTGACCTTGGGCTACCCACAGTTCTCTCAGAGCTGTTCTCTCAAGAGCAGTCTTCAAAAGAGCTCTCTCAACCCCACCTACCTCATAGGGTGTCTGCTGTGGAAAGAGGAAGAGACTGTAAACCACTCTTAAGACTCCGAGTGAAGGGCGGGGTATAAATCCAATCTCCTCCTCCTCCTCCTCCTCCTTTTTCCTGGGAGATTCATATGCAAATCCTCACCCTGTCAGGAAACCCAGCCGTTGACCTTGAGCCAGCCTCTCTGCTTGACCTGCCTCACAAGGTTGTTCTGGGGATTAAGCAGTGGGGAAAGCCATGTATGCTCCTTGCAGTGCGTGGATAGATTCAGATGGCAAGCTTAGAACACTGGCTGCAAGCTTAGAGCTTACTGTTGTCCGCTTTGGAGAAGTGACAAGTAGGAATGTGGGAAACCTGCCCCTCTGAATGGTCTTTTTCTTTACGATCTTCCTCTAGTCGGAGGACTGTTGTTGGATATTGTTTAGGTTGCTGAATGTTGTTTTATGTAGTTTTGACCCCCTGGCTTGTTTTGATGGATTGGTTTTTCATGGTGTATACATTTTAAAAAATAAATAAATACTTGTGTACAGTTCCAACGACCGCTTCTTGAAAAAAGGACATTGAAGAGTTGGAAATAGCACTGAACCACAACCAGGGCTATTTTTGGGCAGGAACGCACAGGAACGGAGTTCCGGCTGGCTCCCAAGTTGGCCACGCCCAGCAGGAACTCATTAGCATAATAGGCCACACCCAGCAGCAGAAACTCATTAGGATTGGCTACATATGGGGTGTGTGGCCTAACATGCAAAGGAGTTCCTGCTACAAAAAAGCTCTGAGTTTTGACAACAGACAAGGTAAACAGAATAAGAAGCAAAAGGTGGGTGTGGCTGGATGACCACACTTCTGGTAACACGTGGGTGTGGCCTAATCTGCTAATGAGCTGTGCTGTCAGGGGTGTGGCCCAATATGCTAATGAGTTCCTGCTGTTGGGTGTGGCCTATTATGCTAATGAGTTCCTGCTGGACTTTTTCTACAAAAAGAGCCCTGACCAGGGTTCCCTCTAAGCTGAGTTAGTGGGAGCTAGCTCACAGTTTTTTGGCCTCCGGCTCACACATTTTTGTCTTAGCTCAGGAAGGATGGCTCCAGAGCAAACTAATTTATGCAGTAGCCAAATTGCTTGCTCACAACTTCAATGCCAGTAGCTCACAAAGTAAAGTTTTTGCTCACAAGACTCCACAGCTTAGAGGGAACATTGGCCCTGACCACAACATTTTGCACGCTGTAGAGAAAATGGATAGAGATAGACTTTTCTCCTCCACCGGCTAACCTTTATCATGACAGTCATCTGTCACAGTGCATATGCAGTTTTTGCATTAGGAATAAAACAAAATCCCCCTGTTGCTCTCGGCATCTCATTTTACAATAGACGATAGTGAGTGCAGGGCTAGCGCAGCGCTGCAGGATGCATCTTAAACGCACATGCACACATTGCCCCTTCCGCAAAGGCAAGTGGCGACCCAATCAGTCGGCAACCTGCTTCTCCCCTGGCTGCTTTCACAGTCCTGGCAGGCCGTTATGCAGTGGAATGTTCTAATTGCACGCTGGTATTTCGACACTACAGCCCATTTCCATAAATTTGCTGCATCTTTATGGCCCTCTTTAATATTTGCCTATGAAGCAAATGAACTGCAAAGGGGGGGGGAACCTGCAGATGGCTTGCAAATTTCTGTCGCAATGGCATGTTAAGAGTCTTTGTTTGTTCCCACCCCCTGAAATGCTTTGCATGGAGGAAGACTGAAGGAGAAACAGCCCCATTTTCCGTGCTGGTCTTGCAACCAATGAATCCATGAGGATGTATGGTATATCCAGGCCGATTCCGGAGATATGCTACACACACCCCTGACCCATCACAAAAAATATGGAAGATGGGCGGGTTTAGGCAGATGAAGGGGCGGGGGTACAGAGAAGAACAAACTCCGTTCTTACTGGTTCAGCGTCCATGCTAAGACTGCCTGTTTAGGGCAGGTTTAAGGTTCTTTGGCCGCGATGACAATAAAACATCTTTAGGAGGCACCAGAATGCAATACCAGGACTCATATTTTCAGTTAATGCCTTCTTGGCAGCAAACTCCAAGTGTAACCTCTGAACATATACCCTGCCCTAATTTATAATTAATTCCCCACTATTAACACAAAGCTCGGATGAGAAGTTTTATATATTTCTCATGAATTTTTAATTGTACATTAAAAATACTCCTTTTTAAGAAGGCAGCTGCCCTTTTCAAGCTTGTGTGGGTCTGTGGCAGGTGAAGCCGTCCTGCTAGAAGGGCGCCGCCGTTATCAGGCTGAAAAGCAGACGTGCTGCTGACGTCCCTTATAGATCGGTCTTGATTTTTGGTATGTTGTCTTCGGCCCCTCCCCTTTTCATTGGTGCCCTTGATTCTTCTATACCATCTCTGTGGCAGTTTTACTCTATTCATCCGGCCAGTGGCCTGCAGTTTAGGCACAAATAATGGGTGCTGTATGTGTACATCCCTACCTGAGGATATGGAACCCGGTGTGGAAGTCAGGTCTCGTGCTCTCAGGGCTATTTTTGGGCAGGAACGCACAGGAACGGCGTTCCGGCTGGCTCCTGAGTTGGCCACGCCCAGCAGGAACTCATTAGCATAATAGGCCACACCCAAGAGCAGAAACTCATTAGGATTGGCTACATTAGGGGTGTGTGGCCTAACATGGAAAGGAGTTCCTGCTACAAAAAAAGCTCTGGGTTTTGACAACAAACAAGGTAAACAGAATAACAAGCAAAAGGTGCGTGTGGCTGGATGACCACACTTCTGGTAACACGGGGGTGCGGCCTAATGTGCTAATGAGCTGTGCTGTCAGGGGTGTGGGCTAATATGCTACTGAGTTTCTGCTCTTGGGTGTGGCCTATTATGCTAATGAGTTCCTGCTGGGCTTTTTCTACAAAAAGAGCCCTGCGTGCTCTTATTTCTCCCAACCGAGGAACTAAATCCAATTGGGGACATCCGGACAGAACTGGCAAACCTGAGAAATTTGGGCTGCAGTCCTGATTAAGCCCCCCGTCTGTCGGTTCCTTCTGTTGCCCCCGCAGCCTCACTTTGGTCTTTTCTCTGTTCTGCAGCTGTACCACTGTCCCCCTCATACGGTTCTCCTTTGGGGTTGGGCTGGTTCTGGGGCAAGCCAGACTAGCTCCTCCCCCTTTTCCACCAGGGTCGGGGCACTCTGAGTTGTGACGCATGCCTTAGGCGGGAGAGCTTAGGTGGCTCTTCTGTTTGAGTGCATGACTTGTGGGAGGGTGTTATTGCGCTGGAGAGAGGTTTCAAACTTTGCTTGATAGAGTGGCAGGGTACATGCCAATATCTGTCAGCCTGAAGCAGCTCTAATCCCATCACCCTTTTTAAAAGCAGTATTTAGAAGAAGAGGAGGAGGAGGAGGGAGAGGAGAAGGATTTATACCCCGCCCTTCACCACCCGAAGGAGTCTAGGTCATCCAGCAGGTGCAAGTGGAGGAGTGGGGGAATCAAACCCGGTTCTCCCAGATTAGAGTCCGCGCACTTAACCACTACACCAAACTGGCTCTTTACGTAGGACTAATGGTGCCAGAATATGGAATCAAATGGATACTCTTTGTCTGGAAAATGTATGCCCCGAGGCGCTGTACAACAAAAAATGGGAATGGCATTAAAAACAAAGTAGGGCACAAAAACAGCATAAAACTCACCCTGATCAGCCTCAAATGATATCGACAGACCACAGAACAGCTAAAAGAGATGAACTCCTGAGTAGCAGCCTGTGTAAAAAGGAATGTTTGGGCCTCCTGCCTAAAGGAAAGTAAGGGGGGTGCCAGGCAAACCTCAAGGGGGAAGCCATTCCAAAGGTGAGGCATTCCAAGGCCAGCCCTGGAAAAGCCTGTTTTCTTCTTGCCACCCGCCTTTTCTCTGCAAGCCAGGGAGTGGGGCAGAGAGTATGGCATCAGGTGGGGATTTTAGCTAGTAGGCTAGTAGGAGACAGTCGTCTTGGTACACTTGAGAGCCAGTTTGGTGTAGTGGTTAAGTGCGCGGACTCTAATCTGGGAGAACCGGGTTTGATTCCCCCACTCCTCCACTTGCACCTGCTGGATGACCTTGGGCAAGCCGTAGTTCTGGCACGGCTGTCCTTGAAAAAGAGCAGTTTCTGTCAGAGGTCTCTCAGCTCCACCTACCTCACAAGGGTGTCTGTTGTGGGGAGGGGAAGGAGTTTGTAAGCCGCTCTGAGACTCCTCCGGGTAGTGAAGGGCCGGGTATAAATCCAATCTCCTCTTCTTCTTCTACACTGGCCCCCAAGACATTTAGAGCTTTAAAGGTGAGAGCCAGCACTCTGAATTGCGTCCATAAGTCGGTGAGCAACCAGTGTAGGTTTTTGCAGCCCAGGGATGCTAGGATCCCTGCCACATTCTGCAAAAATTGATGTTTCCAAACCAGTTTTATAAAACGTGTTACAGTATCCTGCAGGATTACGCCCCGATTTTCCGTAAATGCTGTAAGCTCACTTCTGCTTTTGCCAGCTCATTTCTTCTGTTCCACTAAATTAGCCAAGTCTCTGTGTCGAGACAAGGCTCTTAATCTCCCTTAATGCCCGATGCTCTCTGAGTTTTAAGTTTGTGGCTTTGCATTGCCTGACCCCGTGGCCCTCCTGAAAGAACTGTTGCAGGGGAAATGGAATCTCTTTAATTGGCAACTTCTAGTCGGAGCAGGAAAACATCCCAATTAAATGCTCCTTTTTGTCCGACCTGGTTCTCCTTTTCGCACAATTCACGTTGATAGAAGGAGCCCGACCGTTCCTTCTAGATAATTCTGCTGATCAATAGGGACAGATGGTTTCGTTGGAAGGGGCCTCACAGGCATGAATCTTAACAACCTCTGCCCGTTCCTGCTCCAATACGGTTGTGTTAAAACTGTTGAGTTTGGGACTGGAATATCTATTACAGACTTGTGCAGCCTATACGTTGCGCTGTGTCCTTGAGCTTATTTCTGCCGTAGAAACGTGCACTTTGTACACAACAGATGAGGGAAATCCACCATTCTATACCAATTGAAGTTTTTGAACCCTCTCTAAATGCAATGTGTCCATGTGTTGCATAGTAACATATTATTGAATCATAGAAGCCCAGAGTTGGGAGTGGCCATCTAGTCCAAACCTCTGCTCAATGCAGGGTCCGCCTAGAGCAGGGGTGTCAAACATGCGGCCCGGGGGACGGATCAGGCCCCTGGAGGGCTTCTATCAGGCCCGCAGTGGAACTGGCTGGCTTCTGTTTCTTCTTCCAGTTCTGCTGCTGTTGCGTCATTGTAGGTTTGCAGCTTACAGATACACACCCAAACAGCATACGCAAGATTGCAACAGCACAGGCATTTTGATGCAATAATTCAGAGCAAGAGGTGTCAGTTATCGGACACTGTTAAATAAACAAAATATTGCAATAGTGCTGATGTTCTAAGCATGTTTTTATTTTAAGTTTTTTTTTAAAAAAAAACACCTTTGTGCTTGTGTTCTTTATAAAGTTTATTTCTCGGCTACCTGTCATTATGTTTTATGGCGCACATGGCCTGGCCCAACAAAGTCTCATTTATGTCAGATGACATTTATGCCCACATGACAAATGAGTTTGACACCCCTGGCCTAGAGTATCCCTGACAAGTGTTTGTCCAACCGCTGCTTAAAGACTGCCAGGGAGGGGGGAGCTCACCACCTCCCGAGGCAGCTGATTCCACTGTGGCACAACTCTTACTATAAAAAAGGTTTTCCTAACATCCAGTCAGTACCTTCCCGCCGTTAATTTAAACCCATTCTTGCGAGTCCTCTCCTCTGCTGCCAAGAGGAACAGCTCCCTGCCCTCCTGTAAGGGCAAGCCCTTCAAAGACTTCAAGAGAGCTATCCTGTCCCCCCTCAGCCTCCTCTTCTCCAGACTGAACATTCCCAAGTCCCTCAGCCTTTCCTCACAGGGCTTGGCCTCCAGGCCCCTGATCATCCTTGTTCATTAGGTTTCTGATTTAGGACTCTAAATCGACTGTACCTTTTCTGATTAAGTCATATCCGCCACAGTAATACATGCCCTGGTAATATCTATCCAGACTAGTACTTAGTGGTGGTATGCTCATCAAATAGTGATATTCAGAGGGGCTGTGGCTCAGTGATAGAGCCTCAACTTGCCACACAGAAGGTCCTAGGTTCAATCCCTGGCACCTCCAGTTAAAAAGGACGAAGCGGTAGTTGATGTGAAAGGCCTCCGCCTGAGAGCCTGGAGAGCTGTTTCAAGTCTGACTTAGTGGGCCACTTTGGTGTAGTGATGAGGAGCGCAGACTCTAATTTGGGAGAACCGGGTTTGATTCCCCACTCCTCCACAGGCAGCTGCTGGTGTGACCCTGGGTCAGTCACAAGTTCTCTCAGAGCTGTTCTCTCAAGAACAGTCCTCGAGAGAGCTCACTCAGCCCCACCTAACTCACATAGTGTCTGTTGTGGGGAGGGGGAGGGAAAGGAGATTGTAAGCCGCTCTGAGACTCTGAGTGAAGGGAAGGGTATAAATCCAATCTCTTCTTCTTCTCTTCTTGATGGACCAAGGGTCTGATCTAGTATAAGGCAGCTTCAGGTGTGTTCATGATAGCCTTGTGGAACTCACTGCCACAGGATGTGATGGTTTAGTTTAGCATTGCAGCTTTGTGCAGATCACCTCTTCAGCTGTATGTATGAGAGAGAGAGAGAGAGAGAGCCCATGGACTGAATGTAACACTTCACGGATCAGGCAAAATGGGTTCGTTTTGGCTCACAGAAACGTATGCCTCAATACGTGTATTACCAGGACTGATACAGTACCTTCCAGAGGGCATACTTTATTCTGAAGTTGTGCCTGCCCTGTTTAAGTTATTTCACTTCTGCTGTCAGGAGAAAAGCCTTTTCAGTAAGCTCCAGTTTGTGGATTTCAGTCTGTTACATTGATATTTATTGGCACTTTTTGTTATTGGAAGAATTGACATGGCCACTACAGCATCTGGTTGCACACAGTGGCCAACTTGCTCTGGTGGACCAAGAAACCAGGCATGCAGGCCACAGCCTCCCACAGATGTTGCCTCCTCGTCTCTCTTTATTGCCCTGGAAGCACATGTGCAGGTTCCCTTTAGTCACTATAGCTAGTAGCCACTGACAGACCTCTCCTCCGTGAACCAGTCTAATCCAATTTTTAAGCCATCTGTGTCTGTAGCAATCACTGTACCTACTAGCAATGGATTCCACTGTTCTGACTTTGAAAAGTGTACTGCTGATGTGAAAACGAAAGCTTGGGGTGGCTTAGTTTCTCCTGACAGGAATCGCGGGACACTGTTCTTCCAGTGTTTTCGTGATCGTGCAGGTCTGCTGTTGCCGTGGCTGATTTTGCCGTTTTTATTGAGCCCTCGCACTTCATTTGCCGCTGTCTTGAGTTCCCATCTCCAGCAAACAACAGACTGCCAGAAGCGTACCCTGTTGGCTTCTAGGCGATCTTGTCCAACCTCTTGTTCCATGCAGGAGATGTCAAGCCGTCCAGCCTCTGCCTGAGGATCCCCAGTAAGAAAGAACCTGTCACTCCCCAGGGGGTGGTTTGTCCCATTGCCTTTGAATTGGCTCACCGTTTGGAAGTGCCTCCTAATGTTCAACCAAAAACTGTCCTCCTGGAACTTAAGCCTTCGTTTCCCCGGTTCTACAGACTATTTTCCCTCTTCTATGTGAAAAAAGTCCTGCAGGTATGTAAAGAGAGGAGAGCTCTTTCCATAAGAACATAACATAACAACATAAGAGAAGAGAAGCCAATGTTGGATCAGGCCAATTGCCCATCCAGTCCAATACTCTTGTCACACAGTGGCCAGAAATACCAGGTGCCCTCAGGCGGTCCAGCAGTGGGGCCAGGACATTAGAAGCCCTCCCACTGTTGTCTCTCCCCCCCCCAAGCACCCAGAATACAGAGCATCCCTTGCCCCAAACCGAGAGTTCCTATCTATATCATGTGACTAATAGCCACGGATGGACCTCTGCTCCCTATGTTTATCCAGTTCCCTCTTGAAGCCGTCCATGCTTGTTGCCGCTGTCACCTCCTGTGGCAGTGAATTCCATGTGTGAATCACTTGTTGGGTGAAGAAGGACTTCCTTTTTTCCGTTCTAGCCGGACTGCTCAGCAATTTCATTGAGTGCCCAGATGTCAGAGTGCCTGCATCAGCCCTGCACACCAGCAGGGCTGCTGCTCCCTTGAATTCCTTTTCCTGGCCAGGTTTGAAAAATATTAGGGCACTTTTAAAAATCTTCTTTGTTTTGGTGGTTTGGGCCTGGGGTTGGTGAGGGGTTGGTGTGGGGTAGGTTGACAGAAGCCTGAAGTGCTTTACCTTTATTGCTACCTGCAGGTAACACTTCATGCATCTGGCGAGGTGGGCTGCGTTACACCAAGCCATGGTTTCTCTCGGGAGATAATACCTTTTAGAATTTTTTGGTATTTTCTGGACGTGAACTGACAGGAGGAGGAGGAGGAGACAGAGGCCACACTTCGCTTCCTGCATGCGAGGATCATGTCTTTCTTTGCTAAGTAGACATGACACTTCATGCACCTGACGAAGTAGGCTGCTTTCACACCAAGCCATGGTTTTGGGTCTAATCAGATATTGGCTGACACTTAGTTGGATGCTTGTGTACTGACATTCATTGCTACTGTGATTTCAGTCTTCAAACATCTTGATGCAGTATGCGGCATTACACCGTGATGGGTTTTGGGCAAATTATTGTTTAGAGTGCGGCGGGGGGGGGGGGGGGTT
>NW_015175376.1:725745-728132 GCF_001447785.1 Gekko japonicus | reverse complement strand
AGCCACCTTCTGGGCATGGAGGAGGGGCCTCTGGGGGTGTGGGGTAGTTGTGTGAATTTCCTGCATTGTAGGGAACGGGGACCCACCCTCAGCCCTGGGAGACCAAGCAGCCAGCCGTTCTGTGGCTCGGGATGTTTTCGCCTGCCCTGGGCCCTGTCTGGTGGGGGTGGAGCTATTTTCCTTCCTTAGTTGCTGCCACCACTCACTGGATTCACACCACCTTCCTAGAGGCACGGTGAGACTCCTCTGGATGATTCCCCAACCCGGGAAAGTGGGTACCTCAATCTTTGGGCACCCCCTGGAGCGTTGGCAACCACTCTGATTTGAGCCCATTTGGGTTCCTCTGGCCTCCGTTTACCTCTCTTATTGTGCTGAGTGGGGAATCGCACACCCCTAGTTGATTGCTCACTTGCACAGGTCCTGCCTGCCCCCCCCCTTCAGTTTATATACTGCAGAAATCCTCTGGTTTCACCTGCGTTCAGTTGGGTTTGGGCAGTGACTGGCACAGAGGTTGTTTGGGGGGGGGGAGAGATTGCTCTGGTTCTGCTGCTAGTGAATGGCTGGCAATGCAAATATTTTCCCTAGGCCGCTGCTGCTGCAGAGGGAGAGATTGTCTGGTTCAGTTAGTTTTGGGTTATTTTGGGCACTGCCTGGCACATTGGCATTTGGCACAGGTTGTTGTTGGGGGGATTGCTATGGTCCTGCTGCTGGGCATTGCTGCCAATGCAAACATGCTCCATATGTAGGCTGCTGAAGAGGGAGAGATTGTCTGGTTCTCCCTCTGAGGCGGAGGACATCTCCATGGGTTATTCCCATCATTCCTTTAGGGAGGCAGGATTTTTGGGGGGGGCGATTGCTCTGGTTCTGCTGCTGGGCCTGGCTGGCATTGGCAGTGCACAAACATGCTCCCTCAGTCTGTAGGCTGGTGCTGCAGTCTGGAGAGATTCTCCGGTTTGAACCAAGTTCTGTGGGTTTGGGGCACTGACTGGCAACTTGGGAGCGGAGGTCACACGAGAGAGGACATGGCGGCTGCGATGGTGAGAGATTAAAACAGCAGCCAGGGCCATGACCATTTTGATTGGCACAGAAATGCCCCCACCAAACTCCCCGCTTCCATCCATCCCACCTGCATCAGAAATACCTAAGTTCCACGGCCAGCAGCCAGTGCCACCCCAAACCAAAATTGCATGCTGAAAATAATAAAACAGCATCACACTAATTGTACTCCCAGGGTAGAGGCCAGCCAGAAACCAGCAGCGCCGCACGGAGGAGCACCATACTGTAAATGCATGTTTTGTGCAATGGTCCCTGGAGTCTAAGCTGTGGAATCTTGTGTGCTGAAAATCTTGTGAGCTACTGGAGTGAGTAGAGATGTAAAATTTCTGGAAATTTTGAAGCTCGGGGAAAAACCCCGTTTTTTCCGGAAAAAAACGGAAATTTTCGGAAAAATTGAAAGCAATGCTACACTAGCATTTCTTTTGTCTTTTCTAGATTGAAAGTCATTCTGTTACTTGAGGAACATAAAATATGACTATGGACATTTTTACTTGGCATGAAATTAAAAATATAGTGTATCCAAACGATTATTACACACAGAATACCCACCCACATGCAAAAACAAAACTGAAACCTTTTTATTTTCTTCTGACAGCAGCACCTCCTAAAGGAAGAAATGCATCTTGTTCTTGCATTGGAGAGTTCAGTTTGTAACCTGGGACTTGCTTGTCCTCCTCAGTGCACAGAAATTAGATCAATCTGATACCATATATCAGATTTTATATTTTTTAAATTTTTTAAATTTTTCGGAAAAAAAACAAAAAAGGCTTCAGGGAAAAAACGGGAAAAAAACCGTTTTCCCCCCGAATTTTTTAGTTTTTTCCGAGCCTTCACATCTCTAGGAGTGAGTGATTTGGCTACTGCATAAGTAAGTTTGCTCTGGAGGCATCCTTCCTGCCTAAGATGAAAAGTTGTGAGCCGGCGGAGACTAGAAAACTGTGAGCTAGCTCACACTAACTCAGCTTAGTGGTAACATTGGTTATTGAAAAATATAACTTTCTTTTTGTGCAGGGGTGAGGTGGGATAAGGGAAAGCCTGTGATGAATGGCAGCTGCCACACCTAGGCCAAGCCTCCTCCACCGAGGCAGGCAGTGATGGCTGGTGTTGGTGTACTGCTGCGAGACAGGAGGTTCACTGGACATATAGACGCTACCCCCTCCATCTCACTTTGGGCAGGGCTTCTTGTTGTGGTGTTGTTGGTCTTTCATGCAGGTTGACAAAGAAGTCTTGGCACATCAGAGAGGGACGGGCAAGCTGACAGAAGAAGACAGAGGCTGCTTCCTTGGTGGGTAGTCATGAGGTCTCGCCTTCTGTGCTACAGGTGTGACCTC
>NW_015175376.1:710433-724932 GCF_001447785.1 Gekko japonicus | reverse complement strand
GAGGGCTGGTTGGCACAGGTTTTGGGGGCACTGTGCACTGGTTCCACTGCTGTCCCCTGAAGAGGGGTCCGAGCCCGACTCCCAAGTCTTTTTCAGCCTCTGGGCACCTTTGGATTTCAAAAACAGGCTAGGCAAGTAGCCGCCTTCTGGGCATGGAGGAGGGGCCTCTGGGGGTGTGGGGGAGAGGTGGTTGTGTGAATTTCCTGCATTTTAGGGAACGGGGCCCCCCCCTCAGCCCTGGGAGACTGAGGAGCCAGCCGTTCTGTGGCTCTGGATGTTTTCGCCTGCCCCTGTCTGGTGGGGGTGGGGCTATTTCCCTTCCTTAGTTGCTGCCACCACTCACTGGATTCACACCGCCTGCCTAGAGGTACAGTGAGACCCCTCTGGATGATTCCCCAACCTGGGAAAGTGGGTGTCTCAATCTTTGGGCGCCCCTGGAGAGTTGGCAACCACTTTGATTTGGGCCCATTTGGGTTCCTCTGGCCTCCCTTTGCCTCTCTTAATGTGCTGAGTGGGGAATCGCACACCCCCTAGCTGATTGCTCACTTGCACAGGTCCTGCCTGCCCCCCCCCCTTCAGTTTATATGCTGCAGAAATCCTCTGGTTTGACCTGAGTCCAGTTGGGTTTGGGCAGTGACTGGCACAGGTTGTTTGGGGGGGGGGGGGAGATTGCTCTGGTTCTGCTGCTGGGCCCTGGGTGGCATGCTCCCTATGTAGGCTGCTGCAGAGGGAGAGATTGTCTGGTTCTGTTGGTTTTGGGGTTT
Source organism: Gekko japonicus (assembly GCF_001447785.1). Classification (NCBI taxonomy): domain Eukaryota; kingdom Metazoa; phylum Chordata; class Lepidosauria; order Squamata; family Gekkonidae; genus Gekko; species Gekko japonicus. Next base: position 724,168 of record NW_015175376.1, on the reverse strand, counting down.
TGGGCACTGCCTGACTGGCACATTGGCACAGGTTGTGTGGGGGCAGATTGCTCTGGTTCTGCTGCTGGGCCTGGGTGGCATTGGCAATGCACACAAACATGCTCCCTCAGTCTATGGCTGCTGCTGCAGAAATTCTCTGGTTTGAACCATGTTCTGTTGGTTTTGGGCACTGACTGGCACTTTGGCACAGGTTGTGGGGGGGGCAGATCACTATGGTTCTTTTGCAGTGCTGGCTGGGCCTGGCTGGCATGCAAACATGCTCCCCCAAACAAGCTGCCCCCATCCCTCCATTGTTCTCTGTGGTGGGAAAAAAGTTACTTTCCCCCCACCAATAGAGAACAATGGAGGGATGGGGGCAACCTGTTTGGGGGCCCATAGAATTGGACCCCCTGGTCCAATTTTCTTGACACTTGGTGGGTATCTTGGGAAGAGGTCCAGCAGCTACCCTGCGAGTTTGGAGCCTCTCAAACCCCCTCCCCTCCACCCTCCAATATATAACCCATGTGCCAATGGCCCATAGGATATAATGGGGCCAAATTGCTGCCGAAATTTCTCAGGATAGAGCTGATCTGGGGGCACTATCTTTGGATGCCCCTGGAACTGGACCCCCTGGACCAATCTTCTCGAAACTTTGGGGGTCTTTTGGGGAGAGGCTGGAGCAGCCACGGTCCACATTTGGAGCCTCTACCTCAAACCCCCTCCCCCCCACCCCCCTGCAAACTTTCCAGAGGATTTTTGCCATTGAGTTCAATGGCCCCATTGGATATAATAAACCCGAATTTTTCGGGACTCTCGAAAATTTTTTGATATCTATGCTTTACCGGTATAGAAATTTGGGATTTTTTGGGAATCCCGAAAAAATTCGGGTCCAATAAATCCGAATTTTATTGAATTTTTTTTTTTGCACACCCCTAAACACAACTCCACTGCTGCTTCAACTACACTCTCAGCCAATAGAGTCTCATGCTCTTATTGAATGGCAGACAGCCTTCTCTAAGCCTTCTCTAAGGACCAGGGCTATTTTTGGGCAGGAACGCACAGGAACGGAGTTCCGTCTGGCTTCCAAGTTGGTCACGCCCACTCCTACAGCCAAAACCTCCATGCATGCATGGCTACAGAGGGAAGGCCTGGAGAGCGACCCCCCCTGGTGACTCCGAGGTGGGTGGGCTAGGGGGGCCCATTTAAATGCCTCCCCGTGCCTTCCCTCCCCTACAAGGGCTGGCTTGCCCAGGTGCCCCACAGCCGCGGGCAAGCCAGGCAAGCCAGTTTAAACTGCCTTCCCTTCCCTTCAGGGGGGGGCTTGCCCATACTTCCCGCAGCTGCGGGTTGCCCGGGCAAGCCAAGGGAAGGCATGGGTGTGTGGTCTAATATGGTAATGAGCTGCGCTGTCAGGGATGTGGCCTAATACACTAACAAGTTTCTGCTATTGGGTGTGGCCTATTATGCTACTGAGTTCCTGCTGGCCTTTTTCTACAAAAAAAAAAGCCCTGCTAAGGACTGTCTGTACAGCAACCACTAGAGCATGGGCTTTCTCGATGGTAGGCCCTGTCCTCTGGAAGGGCCTGCCAAGAGTAGGTGCAGAGGACGTCTTCGCTGGCTACCGTTAGAAAGGCCTGGAGGTCAGTTTTACTTCAGAAGGCATTGGCTGGAGACTCAAATCCTTAGGCAGATTTGGGTGTTGTTTTAATCTCCTTTCCGCGCTTCTTTTTATCTTAACCTATTTAGGTTTGTGCGTTCTTGCGACTTGTTGCGATATTGTGAACCACCTGGAGTCTAAGGAGAGAAGGTGGACTATAGATGTTTTAAATAAATATTCAGACAACAGGGCAGCCACGTGTACTGGGAAGGGTCTTGAGTGGCGCACACTTCCTTCACAGGTGGGTGGCGTGCCAAGGCTGAAGTCTTGAAAGGCGTCGGGTCACTCTCACACATCTGTGTGACTAGGGCCCGTAATTTTGCTTCCTCCTTATTGACTAGTTTGGCTTCAAGTCCTCTGTTCTGTGAACTACTGTGAGTTCTTGTGAACTTGTAGGGCTGCCAGGTCCAGTGCTCCCTCTAAGCTGTGGAATCTTGTGAGCAAATAACCTTCTTTGTGAGCTCCTGGCATTAAAGTCGTGAGCGGGCGATTTGACTGCTGCATCAATTAGTTTTCTCTGGAGCCATTCCTCCCTGAGCGAAGACAAAAATGCGTGAGCCGGAGGCTAAAAACCCGTGAGCTAGCTCACATTCACTCAGCTTAGAGGGAACACTGGTCCCCCCCCCCAGACACCAGCATGGAATGGGGGGGGGTAGGGGTTCCCAAATCCAGGTTGGGAAACTCCTGGAAATTTGGGGATGGAGCCTGGTAAGGACAGGGACCTCCATGGGGTACAATGCCATAGAGTCCACCCCCCACCCCCCAAGGCTTTCATTTTCTCCAGGGGAACTGATCTCTGTAGTCTGGAGATGAGCTGTGATTCCGGGGGATCCCCAGGTCCCACCTGGAGGCTGGCATCCCTGTTCTCTTGACCCCAGAACAACCATGACGGCCATTCCGAGGCATTCCTCAGATGTATTTTGAGTTGTGTGTTGCAGTTCAGATTTCTGTAATGATACTGTGCATCCAGAAGGCATGTTCCAACGCGTATTCCTCATCCCCCCCCCAAAAAAAATTTGGGATACACCAGTGGAGCACAGTTTCATTCTTTAGCATGAATCGTATTTAGCGATTGAACACTGTGGTATCCTTCCTCTCTCGGGTTGTCTTGCTCGCATAGAGAAATCCTAGAGGTGAATGATTATGATGGTGCAGTATCCAGCGATGTGTGGCTCTGGTCTTGGACAACCTGGATGGAACGGCATATTCCAGGGTGAACGCCTACCCGGGAAGCATCTCTGTCTGCCGCGCACATAATCAGAAGCTTTTAACTCGCTGCCATGAGCGTTATGGGCAAGTTCATTTCATCCGACAGTTTGTTTTATGGCTCCTAGCTAAATTGGGTACTTACGAGAACCCAAAGAAAGCAGCAGGACAGGAGACCCATTTTCCAGCCTGTGATTCCTCCACCTCCTTGCATTTCTCCCCCAAATTTCTTTACAGTTAAAATATTTAATTAATCTATATATAGACTTCAGTAGAATGTGGTTGATTAACTCGAGTAATTTCGCTGCCTTTATAACGTAACAAATCTCCGGAGAGAAATATCCTTCTTTAATGATCTCCGTCATTTTTTTTGGGGGGGGGGGTAGTTTCCCATCAAAGTCATTTGAATAGGATTATCTTCCAGCAAGGGCCAAGTTGTACTGCAGGCGTTGTAGGCCCTTGCCACAGCGGAGATGCCTACGGCTCTCAGACACCTGCTCTCCCCTTGGGGATGGCTCCATATGTAGGTTGCCCACAGACAACAACATTTGAACATTCAAGGGTGTCTGGCTCTGTTCTGAGAAATCTCAGCTGCTTTATTGACCCTTTTTTTGGGCTCCCTTCAGATCCTTAAACTTTACATAGACAGCCAGTGTGGTGTAGTGGTTAGAGCAGGGGTGTCAAACATGTGGCCCGGGGGCCGGATCAGGCCCCGAAGGGCTTCCATCAGGCCCGCAGTGGAACTGGTCGTCTCCTGCTTTCAGTTCTGCTGCTGCTGCTGCTGCTGCTGCATCGTAGCTTGCTTCGGCAGACTCTGTCAACCACTCAGCCATTTCATGTTTCAACCTGGGTCCAAGACTCAGAACTCTGAGCATGAGATTTCTGTGGTGAATGTCAATAAATCAAAAGTAGGTTTGCAGTTTACAGAGCTAGTGTTTTAAGCGTGTTTTTGTTTTAAGTAAAAAAAAAAAACCTTTGTGTTTGTGTCCTTGACAAAGTTTGTATCTCTGCTACCTGGCATTACATTTTATGACACACATGGCCCGGCCCAACAAGGTCTCATTTATGTCAGATCCAGCCCTCATAACAAATGAGTTTGACACCCCTGGGTTAGACCTTCAGCTTGGGTGATCGTGGGCCATTCAGTCTCTCTCGGCCTAACCTACCTCACAGGGCTGTTGTGATGATAAAATGGAGGACGGAAGAACGATGTGAGCCAATCTGGGTCCCCACTTGGGGAAAAGGCAGGGTATAAATGAAGTGTGTAAATAAGTAAATGTGCAAGAACAACCCCTGCAGCTTCACCCTCGCGAGGCAGATCACGTTGATATTTTTTGCTGAAGGTACCATCTTTCAAACTGGCCTAAAAATTAGGTCAAATGGGGGGGGGGTAGCCACACTATTATGGAGAAAGGAAGTTTCTAACATTGTTTTGGTTCCTTGGACAGAAAACGTACCAAGTCATTCCTAAGACCAAGTTCCTGTATCCAATGCTCCCTCTAAGCTGTGGAGTCTTCTGAGCACAAATTCCACTTTGTGGGCTACTGGTATTAAAGTTGTGAGCAAGCGATTTGGCTGCTGCATAAATCAGTTTGCTCTGGAGCCATCCTTCCTGAGCGGAGACAAAAATGGGTGAGCCGGAGACTAAAAAACTGTGCGCTAGCTCACACTAACTCAGCTTAGAGGGAACACTGTTTATATTAGATTAGAGGATGAAATGGATATTGGATTAGAGGATGAAATGGAATCTGGGGTCGTGTCTGAAATCCTCCTAGATACGAATTTCCTGGAATGTACCATTCTAAACAGGGTTGTCCATGTCATGAAACTGCACGTGGAACTTTTCACACATTTTCTGTTGGCGTGTTCCAGATTTTTTTGGGGGGAGGCACATCAAATATGCATTTGGATGCACAATTATTCTCTGTGCTGGGGGGGGGCAGTGGCGACAGTGGGAGGGCTTCTAGTGTCCTGGCCCCGCTGCTGGACCTCCTGATGGCACCTGGTATTTTTGGCCACTGTGTGGCATAGAGTGTTGGACTGGATGGGCCATTGGTCTGATCCAACATTGGCTTCTCTTATGTTCTTATGGCGGTTCAGATCGCAGTACATGTCAAACATGCATGAAACATGTAACGAGATTTGCACCATCTTCACATCCACACAAACTAAGTTCACCTGATATTCACAGTGGATCCTTAGAAGGATGTGGAACATAATATTTATCATACCAAAACTGCAGAGTAGAACCAATGGCATTTATCAAAGCCTAACCGCAACTTCTGTAAAGTGTTCTTAAGATTGTGAGCAAGACAAGAAATAAACTTTTGAGAAATATGAGCTGAAGAATGACTGAGAAGAGTTTGGGTTTCCATTTGGTGTCACACAGAGGACCAGCTGTGTAGCAAATACTCTTATAATGGCCCCATATGACAGACCAATTTGGCATGAATAATTCAATGTTTCTTTATTCTCCAACACCCTCAACATATCTTATTGCTCTTTTTATTTCCTTAAGTTCCATTCTGTATTTTAACTGGACACAGTAAACCAATTGGAATAAAAGAACATTAAAAGGCTTTAAAATATATATTCGGCACTTAGCTTTGATTTAACACAGAGGTTGGTTGCGGCGTTTTTTTTTTCTTAATCCTTTTTTTAAAGTTAAGTGTTAGTTTCATATCTAGGAGAAGCACTGAGTAAACAAATAAAAAATTCATTAGCGATCGGCAACTTGAGGAAGATGAAAGGTTTTACAATGTGAAAATCTGGTTTCCAGTGCCGCAAAAGCCAGTCGTGGCATCATTAACGCAGTGTGGAGCCCAGCAGACGTGAAAAGCATTATGGCGTGTAATCTGGGTGAAATTTACTAATATTTCAAGCGACGTTACAGGGTTTTTGAGTTTAACAGCTTCACGAAAAGGCTATTAAAACATTTCCAAAGTTAAATCCGAATTGCTGGGGGCCATTTCGGCAGCGTAAATATTCAAGACAATTGGCATCAGCGGCACTTTGGATGAGCCGTGAGTCGAGAAGTCCCCCAACAAGGCTTTTTTGTTTGTTTGTTTGTTTGTTTGGCGATCCACAAGGGAAGTGAGGATTTTCATGTTTGAATTTTGACCCACACGCCTTTAAAAAAAAAAAAAAAGCTGGAAAAGTCCCTGGTGGGGGAATCTCCACTCGCCAATTCTCGGCAGTAAAGCACCCTTGCGAAAGGGCTCCTATGTGGTGGAAGTTGTACATTCCCAAAACGTTTGTTGATCACTTGGTATTTTATTGGTATGATTGGGTTAAACAAAACACAGGTTTGTGTTCATTGGTTCCTTTTGAACTTTGATGACAGTTTGGGTGGGTTCCCAATAAGCAGAGGGTTAATACCCGCAGCTGCTGAATAGATGCAACTTTGACCAAACTTGTTGTTCGGGGTCTGGGGAGTAAATATCTTCCTCCTCACTAACATACCCCTGTTGACTAGGACATATTCTTGCAATATAGTCTTGATTTAAATTGATCAGCCAGTTAGGCAGTGGCTGTAAATTCAGAGGTAAACAACTGCTACATTTGCCTTCCTTTAAACCCAGCAGTTCTAATTTACAGTCAGCTTCATATTTCCTGACCTCTAAATAATTTATTGTGCTATGCAAACTTTGCCACCATGCTGTTTCACCTGACCTGGATCCTGTAATTGCCAGGTTTTCAGAGGTGCGTTTGATAAGAGGAGTTCTGACTCCTCTCAGTATCCTTTCAAAATTCTTTGAACACTCAAAAGGCATGAAGAAAGAGAGGAGCCTTTCCCCCCCCCTTTTAAAATTTATTTATTTTATTAAATATAAAAAAACCAGTTAAAAATAAGAAAGCAAATTCTGGTGTTTATGCAGGGCAAACAGGGAGGTGTCAATTTTATGTGCTGCTGATGCTTCTAAGAGGGGCATCCATTTTTCTTGAAGATTGTCAGGAACGGGTTTATTTTCAGATCGAAGGATACCAGTGGAAACTTTGTCCTGTAAAAAGAAGTCCCACAATTTCAGATACCAGTCGCTCAATAGCAGCGTCTTCTTAGATTTCCCTTTAACTTGCACTCAGCACTCTTTGTTAATCTGAGGACTCAGAATTCATTGCCCAGTATTTAGGCAGTGGTTATATAAATCAGGTGATAAATAAGAGTTCCAGACTGTATTCCACAGTCCGTGTAAATTGCATCTATTGTTGAATGATTCGTCCCTTGGAAAAAAAGTGAGAAAAATCTGAAACTGACTGCAAAGTGCTTTTTATTAAACCCAATGACCTGGGGATCTCCCAGAATTATAGCTCCAGATGGCAAAGATCAGTTCCCCTGATAGTTTGGAAGGTGGACTCTATGGCATTGGACCCCACTGTGGTCCCTGTCATTCCCAGGTTCCATCCCCAAATCTCGAGGAATTTCCCAACCTGGATCTGGCAACCTAGTTCTAAACACCAAAAACAACAGGTGTGAAACAAACAAAACTATTGTCTAACATCCCATAGAATACGTAAATGTGGATTTTGGGGGGGAAAGAGTTAAGGGAGATAAAGATTGAGGATCAGAAAGATACTCAGGCATTCTGATGGAGCTGGTGTGGTTGGTACACCTGTAGGAAGTCCCAATGGAGATGAGGGCCGGCAGGTGCAGACCTCTCTTCTCCCTTTGTTCGTTGTTAATATCGTGCCATCTGAACAGGGCTAGAAAGCTATGTAAAGGTGTGGGTGCAACAAATATCTTCGCTGAATGGATATGATCATAATATGCAGTCTGCAGAGCTAAAGTGGCTCTCCACTTGTCAAGGGTAGGAAAGCACATGGTGGTGGGCTCTCTTGTGCCTGCATAGCAGCTTAGCAAATGAGCCTCAAATCCTCTGGGGAAGTCCTTGTTCTAGCCTCGGGCTTCCTGGTCCCCTTGTCACCCAACAAGACCCTCCCTCCCACCCCAAGGCTTAAACAGGCTGAAAGGAAAGCTGCTTCACCTGCTCTGGAAGCAGCACCTGGAACTCAACTGGTCAAGGCTCAGCTGGGATCAGGATCCTGCAGAGGGATGACGTCACTGGACCCCAAGGTCTGCCCTAAGAGAGGGAGAAGGGGCTCCAGGCTTGGCACTGCAGCTCTGCCGGGTTATCTTGGCACCAGTCTGCTGTCTTCGCTGCCCCAGAACCTGGAGTGACAGATGGAGGTTCTGGTGGAGGAACTCAAAATGCAAGCTTCTCGGGCAGCCTCTGGAGCAGATGGGGCAGCATCATCTAGGGTCGCCATTCCCCAGTTGGGGGTGGGAGATTCTCCAGTTTCGTGGGCTCCTGCCTGCTGCCGGCCGGCTGACTGGTAGGACGAATTCTGCCCCCCCCCCACAAAAAAACCCAGCGACGGAAATAAACACAACATACCCACATCACCCGGAAGTGATGTAGGCACATCAGTGATGTCGGGGGGGGGGGGGGGCAATGCTCTGGTTTCTGGGCACAATTCTATGGTTTGAGGCTGTTTTTACCACAGAGTTTAGAGTGCCCCCCCCTTTTTTGTGCCTACGTCACTTCTGGGTGATGTAGGGACGTCCCGCAACATCACTTCCAGAGATGTAGGCAATTACCATGACAACACTTGTGGCTCTCAAAATGCCCCCCGTCCCCCTGGTGGCTTTTCTGATGGACCTGGCAGCGCTCACATCATCTCCCATCATCTCAGGGTCTCCCTGAGCTCCTTGCCCTGTTTCTGGGTCCCCAGGGGGTCTTCCTTGGAGGCTTCCCCAGAGCCCGCTCAGTGGGGTTCTTCACTGTACCTGTAGCTTCTTCCCTGGAAGGTCGCTTGCTCCATCTTCATTCGTCACCTGGCTCCCTGGGGGGAGAAAACTCATAGAGCTACATGCACATTCCTGTATCTGCCCCAGCCAGCCGTGTTTCGGGTTGGCCATTGAGTTGTGCCTATGATTTTACAGGTGACCTCAGGCCTGCTGTTTTAATATTACTTACGCATCCATTAATGGAAAACTGATGTACAGCTTGTTAATCATATTTTCATCTTTTTCTCAGTTTCCTCTATTCCCCCTCTGAGGTGGAGGCCATCTTGTGGGTGATTCCCAACCATCTCTTAGGGAGGCAGGAACTTCAAACTGTTTCCTGTTTCCTGTGTTGGGAGTTGCCCTCAACTCAGTTTTCTTCCTGCCTCAGTAGGGAGAACAGTGAAAATTTGGCTTTGCCTTTACTTCACTATTCTACACTACTTATCTCTTATCTTCTTTCCTGTTGTACCTTCATAATTCTCTACAACCTACTTTCTTTCACTATCTGTATCTCAACTAGGGATGTGCATTTCGGGATCCCGAGCCGAAAAAAAGCCGAAAATAACGTTTTCCGGCTTTTTTCGGCTTTCGAGATCCCGAAATAGCCTTCTACGAGCTTCCTGAAAGGCGAAAAAAATCCCGAAAAAATTCGGGTTTTTTCGGCAATGCCGAAAAATGCCGAAAAACGGCCGCTTTGCCCTGCTTTGCCCTTTAAACATTAAAGGGCAGCCGGGAAACCCCGTTTTCCCGCCGTTTCCGCCTCTTTGGCGTCATTTTCTCCTGTTTCCCGCCTCTACCTCCTGTTTTCAGGAGGGAGGGGGGAAGAGGGGACCCAGACCAGCCAATCACTGCAATGCATTGGTGGGTGGGGTGGGCTTCTTGTTGTGGTGTTGTGGGTCTTTCACACAGGTTGACAGAGAAGTCTAGGCACACAGTCAAGCTGACAGGAGAAGAGACAGGATGCCTCCTGAGACATGCGACAGAGAGGCTGTCTCCTTTGACAGATACCTGAAGCGCCCTGACTTGCCTATATACTGTCAAGCGCCTCCTGCATCTGCCTAGGTGGGCCGCGTCACTCCAGGCCACGGTTTCTCTCGGTGGATGATGGCTTTTAGAATGTTTTGGTGTTTTCTGGACGTTAACTTAACTGACAGGAGGAGGAGGAAGAGTCAGAGAGGCCGCACCGCTGGCCGTCTGTGGGATCACGTCTTTCTTTGCCAGGTAGCCGTGACACCTCAGGCGCCTGACGAAGTGGCCTGCATTCAACTTCACACCAAGGCATGGTTTGGGGGGGGCAACATTTGGCTGACACTTATCTGGATGCCTGCAGGCTGACATCCTGTGCTACTGCTGTGATCTCATCCTTCAGACTTCCAGATACGGTGGCCGGCATCACATCGTGATGGGTTTGGGGCATATTATTGTTTAGAGTGGGGGTGGGGGTGGTCCCAAGTCTCCCTCGGCTTGTAGGCTGCTGCTGCTGCAGTATGCAGAGAATCCCTGGTTTGAGCCAAGTTCTGGTTTTTGGCAGTGGCACTGACTGGCTACTTGGCAAAGGTTTTTCGGGGGGGGGCGTTGGTCTGGTTCTGCTGCAGTGCTGGCTGTGCAACCCAAATAACGGAGCACAGAACTGTCCAAGGTTTAGAAAGGGTAGGAATTAAAAGGTGTGGAAACAGAAGATTCTTAAAATCAAGGAGACAGGTCTAAAACTAACCCAACACAAATAAACGAGGAAGGGAATGAAAAATATTGTGGTCGGCAGGATTCGAACCAGCGCGGGGAGGAGACCCCATGGACTTCTAGTCCAACGCCTTGACCACTCGGCCACGACCACTTGGTTAAAGAGCTTGTTGAAAAATGAAAGAAAGAAAGAAAGACAGAAAGAAGCTGAGCCAGAGCAATCTGTCCCCTCAAAAACCTGGCTCACACTAACTCAGCTTAGAGGTAACATTGGTTTACCTTGGGCATGGGCAGGGCTTCTTGTTGTGTTGGTCTTTTTCACACAGGTTGACAAAGAAGCCCCACTCTCCAGGCACAGCAGAGATGGACAGGCAAGCTGACAGAAGAAGACAGGCTGCTTCCTTGGCATGAGACAGATGGGCTGCCTCCCTTGACAGAAGCCTGAAGTGCCCAGCCTTGCCTATATTGCTGTCATGCACTTCCAGGCATCTGACAAGGTGGGATCCATCACAACAACAAGCCACGGTTTATCTCGGTAGATAATGGCTTTTTGAATTTTTTGGAATTTTGTGGACGTCACGTCACGTGAACTGACAGGAGGAGGAGGAGAGGAGGCCGCACTTCGCTTGGTCGGTTGTGGACTCTTGCCTTTATTTGCTAAGTAGACAAGAGCCCAATCGGCCAACGAAGTGGCCAGCATTCACACCACGGCATGTTTTTTTGACTAATGAAAACATAGCAGGATGCTAGAAGACTGACGTCCTGTGTTTTCAACTTCCATCCAGCATCTCGATGCCTTGAGCGGTGACCATGGAGGAGAGCCCTCTGGGGTTGCAAGGGAGACGTCCCTGTGTGAAATCTCCGAGTCCTGACCTGCACTGCTGGAACGGGGCGGGGGTTCCCACAGGCCAGCCGCTGGATGTTTTTGCCTGCCTGCCCGCCCCTGCCTGGTGGGGCTGTGGCTGTCTTACTTCCGTAGTGCCACCTTCCTAGAGGTATCAAACGTGGGATGGGACCCCCCCTGGATGATTCCCCAACCCGGGAATCATCATATCTCAATCTTTGGGCACCCCCTGGAGAGTTGGGAGCCACTCTAATTTGGGGGCATCTGGGTTCTTCTGACCTCCCTTTGCCTCGAGAGAGGCAAAGGGAATGAATGGCATGCTTTGCACCTTGGCACAGTTTGTGGGGGGGGGTTTTCTTGTTGTGGAGTTGTTGTTGTTGTTGGTCTCTCACACAGGTTGACAAAGAACTCTAGGCACACAGTCAAGCTGACAGAAGAAGACAGAGGCTGCCTCCTTGGCCAGGGACCATGAGGGCACACCTTCTGCTGTGCTAGGAGTGTCATCCTGGTACCTGTGCTAAGTGGGCAGCCAGCAATCTCACCTGGTGTTTACAGTTGTCAAGGCTCAACAAAGAGGTCTTGGCTGGCAGACAGTGAGACATGATGAGACAGAGAGGCTGCCTCCCCTTGACAGTGGTCTAAAGTGCGCTGACTATATTGCAACCGTCTGGCAGCAGTTCAGGCATCTAAGGTGGGCCGCGCGGCGTCACGCCAGGCCATGGTTATCGGTGGAAGATGTATGTTATACTGTTTTGCTGTTTTCTGGATGTGAACTGCCAGGAGGAGGAGGAGGAGGAGGAGACAAGGGCGCACTTCGCTGTATCGCATGTTGGACCCTGTCTGTCTTTGCTAAGTAGACATGACTCTTCATGCGTGTGACGAAGTGGCCTGCGATCATCACACCAAGGCATGGTTTTTGGCCTAAACAAATCATAGCCCCTGCCTGGTGGGGGGGTGGGGCTATCTTCCTTCCTTAGTCGCCGCCACCCACTCACTGGATTCACAATCACAACGCCTTCCTACAGGTATCATATGGTGGGACCCCTATGGATGATTCCCCAACCTGGGAATCATCATATCTCAATCTTTGGGCACCCCCTGGAGAGTTGGCGGCCACTCTGATTTGGAGTAATTTGGGTTCCTCTGGCCTACCTTTGCCTCTCGCTAAGTGGGGATTCGCACACCCACAGTGATTGCTCATGTCACTTCAACTTGCACAGGCCCTGCCTGCCCCCCTCCAGTTATGCTGCAGAAATCCTCAGATTTGGACTGAGTCCAGTTGGGTGACTGGCACAGGGGGGTTGTTGAGGGGGGGTTGATTGCTCTGGTTCTGCAGCTGGGCATGGCTGACATGCTCCCCTATGTAGGCTGCTGCCTGCCACCGCAGAGGGAGATTGTCTGGTTTGCTTTTGGGGGTTTTCGGGCACTGCCTGGCACATTGGCAGGCACACTTGTGGTGTACTGGTTCTGCTGCTGGGCCTTCCTGGCTGGCTGGCATTGGCATTGGCAGTGCACATAATAGCTCCCTCAGCCTGTGTGCTGCCGCTCCAGTCCAGTGCAGTCTGGAGAGATTCTCTGGTTTGACCTAGGTTGAACTCTAATGGTTTGGGGGCACTGACTGGCATAGTGGCATGGCAACCTGGCTGGCACAGGTGTCAGATTGCTCTGGCTCTTCTGTTGCCCAGCCTGGGGCCTGGCTGGCATGCACTTGCTCCCTCAGTCTGTAGGCTGGAGGCCGCTGCCGCTGCCTGCAGAAATTATCTGGTTTGCACCAAGTTGGTTCTGGGCACTGATTGGTTGCACCTTGGCAGGGGACAGATTGCTCTGTTCCTGCTGCTGGGACTGTCTGGCATTGGCATGGCAATGCACAGACATGCTACCTTACCTCAGTGCTGCTGCTGTAGAGAGATTCTTTGGTTTGAGCAAAGTTGTGTTGGTTTGGGGGTTTGGGCACCCAGTTTGGCGGCACAGGTTGTGGGGGGGGCACTTGTATGGTGCAGTGCTGGGGCTGGCTGGTCTGCCTATGCAAAGTTTGCAAACATGCTCCCCCAAACAGGTTGCCCCCATCCCTTCATTGTTCTCTATAGTGGGAAAAAAAGTTATTTTTTCCCACCATAGAGAACAATGGGATGGGGGCAACCTGTTTGGGGGCCCATAGAATTGGACCCCCAGGTCCAATCTTCATGAAACTTGGAGGGTATGTTGGGGAGAGGGTCTAGTAACCACCCTCCAAGTTTGGAGCCTCCAACTCCAAAGGCCATAGGATACAATGTTGCCGAATTGCCGCCAAATTTCGGCGGCAAACCGGGAATAAACTGCAGGAAGCTGATCTGGGGGCAACCTGTTTGGGGGCCCATAAAATTGCCTTGAAACCTGGTGGGTATGTTGGGAAGAGGTTCCAGTAAGCACCCTCCAAGTTTGGAGCCTCTACCCCAAACCCCCTCCCCCCCAGCCCCCCACAAAATTTCAAGAGGATTTTTGCCATTGACCTCAATGGCCCCATTGGTTACAATGGACCCGAATTTTTCGAGTTTCCCGAAAAATTTTGGATATCTTTGCTTTACCAGTATAGATATTCGGGTTT
>NW_015175376.1:709967-710113 GCF_001447785.1 Gekko japonicus | reverse complement strand
CGGACCATAAGGACTTGGCAGCGTTTCTGAAGCCAACCGCAGGACGTGCAGACATGCTTCCAGCGGTGGGCGCCCTGGTGAGAAGGCTGCAAAGTGCACTGAAGAGGCGCTTTGAGCCTATCCTCCAGGACAGGGTCTACATGATG
>NW_015175376.1:706114-708521 GCF_001447785.1 Gekko japonicus | reverse complement strand
AGAGGCATCCTTCCTGACTAAGAGGAACAGTTGTGTGCGCCGGCAGAGAGAGAGAGAGAGACCAGAAAACTGTGAGCTGGCTCACACTAACTCAGCTTAGAGGTAACATTGGTTTGATTGCTATTGCCGTTATTGAAAGTTTCTTTTTCTGCAGGGGTGTGGTGGGGATAAGGGAGGGAGACCCTGTGATGAATGCGGCTGCCACACCTAGGCTAAGCCTCCTCCTCCACCGAGGCAGGCAGTGATGGCTGGTGTTGGTGTACTGCTGCGAGACAGGAGGAGGTTCACTGGACAGATAGAGAATACGATACCCCCTCCATCTCACTTTCTGAGGCATTAGTGGGGGGGAGGGCTTCTTGTTGTGTTGTCGTTGGTCTCTCACACAGGTTGACCAGTCTAGGCACATCAGAGATGGACAAGCAAACTAACAGGAGAAGACAGAGGCTGCTTCCTTGGCAGGGGAATCATGAAGGCACACCTTGACTGTGCTAAAGGTCTGACTTCATGATCTCTGCTAAGAGGGTGGCGATCACGCCAGGCCCCAGTTTTGGACAAAGTTAGACAAAGGCAATCAGAGAGACAGACATGTGTTGAGGTAAGCTGACATGAGACAGAGAGGCTGCCTCCTTTGACTGATGCATGAGGTGGCTTACCTGTATTGCCAGGTAGCACCTCATGCATCTGCCGAGGTGGGCTGCGTTACACCAAGCCATGGTTTCTCTCGGGAGATAATAGCTTTTAGAATTTTTTGGTATTTTCTGAACGTTAACTGACAGGAGGAGGAGGAGATAGAGGCCGCAATGAGTCGGCTTACCTGTATTGCTAGGTAGCACCTCACGCATCTCACTTTCTGAGGCATTGGTGGGGGAGGCTTCTTGTTGTGGTGTTGTTGTTGTTGGTCTCTTACACAGGTTGACAAAGAAGTCTAGGCACACAGTCAAGCTGACAGGAGAAGACAGAGGCTGCCTCCTTGGCCAGGGACCATGAGGACACACCTTCATCTGCGCTAGGAGTGTACTAATGGTTCCCTGCCTGCTAAGTGGGTGGGCGGCAATCACACCAGGCCATGGTTTTTGGTCCAAGGTCAACAAAGAGGTCTTGGCAGGCAATCAGAGACAGACGTCACGTATGTTGAGGTAAGTTGACATGAAACAGAGAGGTTGCCTCCTTTGACTGATGCATGTGAGTTGCCTTACCGGTATTGCTACCAGGTAGCACCTCATGCACATCTGCCGAGTTGGGCTGCGTTAACACCAAGCAATGGTTTCTCTCGGTAGATAACAGGTTTTAGAATGTTTTGGTATTTTCTGGACGTGAACTGACAGGAGGAGGGGAAGAGGAGGAGACAGATGCCGCACTTCGCTTCCTGCATGTAGTCATGTCTTTCTTTGCTAAGTAGACATGACACTTCATGCACCTGACGAAGTGGGCCGCTTTTACACCAAGCCATGGTTTTGGGGGGCTACATTTGGCTGACACCTAGCTGGATGCTTGCAGACTGACATCCTGTGCTACTGTGATTTCAGACTTCAGACATCTTGATGCAGTGGGCGGCATTACATCGTGATGGGTTTTGGGAAAATTATTGTTTAGAGTGGGGGTGTGTGATCCCAAATCTCCCTCAGCCTGTAGGCTGCTGCGGCTGCAGTCTGCAGAGAATCTCTGGTTTGAACCAAGTTCTGGTTTTGGGCACTGACTGGCAACTTGGCAAAGGTTTTTTGGGGGGGCATTGCTCTGGTTCTGCTGCAGTGCTGGCTGGGCCTGGCTGGCCTGGCAATGCAAACATGCTCCCTTTGTGCAACCCAAAATAACGAAGCAAAGAAATGTCCATGTTTTAGAAGGGGTGGGATTTGTGAAAACAGAAGCTTTTTAAAATCAAGGAGATAGGTATAAAACTAACACAACACAAATAAACGAGGAAGGGAATGAGAATGAAATATCGTAGTCGGCAGGATTCGAACCTGCTCAGGGAGACCCCAGTGGATTTCCACCTTAACCACTCGGCCACGACCACTTGGCGAAAGAGCTTGCCGCACCATGAAAGAAAGAAAGAAATAAAGAAAGCAGCAGAACCAGAGCAATCTGCCTCCCCCCCAAACCTGGCTCAGACTAACTCAGCTTAGAGGTAACATTGGTTTACCTTGGGCATGGGCAGGGCTTCTTGTTGTGGTGTTGTTGGTCTTTTTCACACAGGTTGACAAAGAAGTCTCTAGGCACATTCGGAGATGGACAGGCAAGCTGACAGGAGAAGACAGAGGCTGCTTCCTTGGCAGGGGAATCATGAAGGCACACCTGACTGCGCTAAAGGTGCGACCTCATGGTTCCCCGCTAAGTGGGCGGCAATCACGCCAGACCACGGTTTTTGGACAAAGTTTAACAAAGAGGTCTTGGCAATCAGAGACAGACG
>NW_015175376.1:699123-705644 GCF_001447785.1 Gekko japonicus | reverse complement strand
GTGCAGTGCACAGGTTCTGCTGCTGTCCCCTGAACAGGGGACCAAGTCCGACTCCCAAGTTCCCAACTCTTTTTCAGCCTCTGGGCAAGTGGGCACCTTTGGATTTCCAAAGCAGACTAGGCAACTAGCGCTTCTGGGCATGGAGGAGGGGCCTCTGGGGGTGTGGGGGAGACCTCTTTGTGTGAATTTCCTGCATTGCAGGGAACGGGGCGGGGGGACCCACAACAAGCCAGCCGCTGTGTGGCTCGAGACGTTTTCGCCTGCCCCTGCCTGGTGGGGGTAGGGCTATCTTCCTTCCTTAGTTGCTGCCACCCACTCACTGGATTCACATCACCTTCCTAGAGGTATCATATGGTGGGACCTGATGATTCCCCAACCTGGGAATCATCATATCTCAATCTTTGGGCGCCCCCTGGAAAGTTGGCGACCACTCTGATTTGGGCCTATTTGGGTTCCTCTGGCCTCCCTTTGCCTCTCTTCAGGTGCTGCTGAGTGGGGAATCGCACGCACACCCCTAGCTGATTGCTCACTTGCACAGGCCCTGCCTGCCCCCCCTTCAGTTATGTACTGCAGAAATCCTCAGGTTGGGATTTGGGCAGTGACTGGCACAGAGGTTGTTGGGGGGTGTGGAGATTGCTCTGGTTCTGCAGCTGGGCATGGCTGCCATTTGCAAACATGCTCCCTATGTAGGCTGCTGCAGTTGCAGAGGGAGAGATTGTCTGGTTTGCTTTTGTGGGTTTTTGGGCACTGCCTGGCACATTGGCACACTTGTGGTGGACTGGTTCTGCCGTTGGGCCTGGCTGGCATTGGCATTGGCAATGCACAAACATGCTCCCTCAGTCTGTGGGCTGCTGCTGCAGTGCAGTCCGGAGAGATTCTCTGGTTTGAACCAAGTTCTGTTGGTTTTGGGCACTGACTGGCACCTTGGCACAGGTTGTGTGTGTGGGGGGGGGCAGAGTGGTTCTGCTGCTAGGCCTGGCTGGCAATTTGGCAATGCACAAACATGCTCCCTCAGTCTGTGTGCTGCCGCTGCAGTGCAGTCTGGAGAGATTCTCTGGTTTGACCAAGTTCTGATGGTTTTGGAGCACTGACTGGCAACCTGGCACAGGTTGGGGGGAGGGGGCAGATTGCTCTGGTTCTTCTGTTGCTGGGCCTGGCTGGCATGTACTAACAAGCTCCCTCAGTTTGTAGGCTGCTGCTGCTCCCCCCATCCCTCCATTGTTCTCTATGGTGGGAAAAAAGTTACTGCTGCGAGACAGGAGGAGGTTCAGTGGACAGATAGACGATGCGATACCCCCTCCATCTCACTTTCTGAGGCATTAGTGGGGGGGCAGGGCTTCTTGTGGTGGTGTTGGTCTTTCACGCAGGTTGGCAAAGAAGTCTTGGCACACAGGCAAGCTGACAGGAGAGGACAGAGGCTGCTTCCTTGGCCGGGGATTCATGAGGGCATGCCTTCTGCGCTAGGAGTGACCTCATGGTTCCCCGCTAAGTGGGCGGCCGGCAATCACACCAGGCTATGGGTTTTGGTCAAAGGTCAGCAAAGAGGTCTTGGCAGGCAATCAGAGACAGACGTATGTTGAGGTAAACTGACACTGCTTTTTACTTGTGAATACTGTGGGAACACAATCAAAGAAGGAAATTTTTGGACCATAAGTTTATTTTATAATCACTGGGCTAGTGATTGCACTTTAAAGGCCTTATATGCATATTTATCCTGTGCCTGGTGATTTTACTTCTGGACAATTTATTTTTACAGCAATTTACTTTATGGTCCTTATTGAATCTATACTTTGTATGTATTTCTGATTGTGTTTATGTGAATATAATTATTAACCATCTTGCCACATATGTATGACCTCTGAGGAAGGCCTATTTGGCCGAAACGCATAAGGTCGACTTTTTAAGCCCTTGATATTGTTATGTTTTATATACATTGGTTGTAATTGGGCCCCTATATATGTTTTAAATTTGTTATTATCAATAAATACATGTACTTCTTTTTATGGAAAGGTTTTAATATTGGCCCTCCTTTTCACTAAACTTTGTTTGGTTCTGGAGTAAACTGACATGAGACAGAGAGGCTGCCTCCTTTGCCGATGCATGCGTTGGCCTACCTGTCCTGTATTGGTAGCCACCGCATGCATCTGACGAGGTGGGCTGTGTAACATCAAGCCATGGTTTCTCTCGGTAGATATAGCTTTTAGAATTTTGTGGTATTTTCTGGACGTGAACTTACAGGAGGAGGAGGAGGAGGAGACAGAGGCCGCACTTCGCTTCTTGCATGTCGGGATCATGTGTCTTTCTTTGCTAAGTGGACATGACACTTCATGCACCTGACGAAGTGGGCCGCTTTCACACCAAGCCATGGTTTTTGGGCTACTCAGATCATTGGCTGACACTTAGCAGGATGCCTTGCAGACTGACATTCTGTGCTACTGTGTGATGTCAGACTTCAGGCATCTTGATGCAGTGGGCAGCATTACACCTTGATGGGTTTGGGGCAAATTATTGTTTAGAGTGGGGGAGGGGTCCACTCCCAAATCTTTTGTAGCCTGTGGCCACCTTTGGATTTCCAAAGCGGGCTAGGCTAGTCAATAGTCATCTCTCTTCTGGGCATGGAGCAGGGGTCACTGCAGTGGAGGGGGAGGTATTTGTGAATTCTTCTGCCTTTCTGTGGGGGGTTAGACTAGATGACCCCGGAGGTCCATCCCAACTCTGTGATTCCATGACTCTGGCTGCAGAAAGGGGAGAGACTCATTGTTGCGAGGGCTGGTTGCACAGGTTGGGGGGGGCACCGTGCACAGTGCACAGGTTCTGCTGCTGTCCCCTGAACAGGGGACCAAGTCCGACTTCCACCTGCTTCTGTTAGTTTTGGGTTATTTTGGGCACTGCCCGGCACATTGGCATTTAGCATAGGTTGTGGGGGGAGTTAGGTTCTGCTGCTGGGCATTGCTGCCAAATGCAAAGTGCGTGCTCCCTGCGTAGGCTGCTGCTGCTGCATAGGGAGAGATTGTCTGCTTCTGTTGCTTTTGGGGTTTCTTGGGCACTGACTGGCACCTTGGCACAGGTTGGGGGGGCGATTGCTCTGGTTCTTCTGCTGCTGGGCCTGGCTGGCATTGGCAATGCACAAAAAAGCTGCTCCCTGTAGTAGGCTGGTGCTGCAGTCTGGAAAGATTCTCTGGTTTGAATACAGTTTCTGTTGGGTTTGGGGTACTTTGGCACAGGTTGTTGGGGGGCATTGCTCTGGTTCTGCTGCTGGGCCTGGCTGGCATTGGCACAAACGAACCTGATCCCTCAGTCTATGCTTGCTGCTGCTAGCGAGAGAGTGGAGATTCTCTGGTTTGAACAGAATTTCTGTTGGTTTTGGGGTTTGGTCACCTTGGCACAGGTTGTGGGGGGGTTCTGCTATGGTTCTGCTGCAGTGCTGGCTGGGCCTGGTTGGCATTGTCAAATGCAAACATGCTCCCCCAAACTGGTTGCCTCATCCCTCCATTGTTCTCTATAGTGGGAAAAAAGTTAGAGAACAATGGAGGGATGGGGCAACCAGTTTGGGGGCCCATAGAATTGGACCCCCTGGTCCAATCTTCTTGATACTTCATGGGAATGTTGGGGAGAGGTTCCAGTAGCCACCCTCCAAGTTTGGAGCCTCTCCCTCAAACCCCCATCCTAGGGGTCTGCAAAAAGAAAAAAAAAAGGTAAAATTCAGATTTGGATGTATTGGACCAGAATTTTTTCGGGATTCACTTGAAAACCCGAATATCTAAGCCCCCAAGGCCCATAGGATACAATGTGGCCGAATTTCGGCGGCAAACCGGCAATAGGCACTTAGACAGCAAGCTGATCTGGGGGCACCCTCTTTGGATGCCCCTGGAATTGGACCCCCTGGGCCAAACGTCTTGAAACTTTGGGGGTCATTTGGCAAGAGGCTGGAGCAGCCACGGTCCACATTTGGAGCCTCTACCCCAAACCCCCTCCCCCACAGCCCCCTGCAAAGGAGTTTTGCCATTGACTTCAATGGCCCCATTGTTTATAATGGACCCGATTTTTTTGGATGCCTATACTTTACCGGTTTAGATATTCGGGTTTTTTCGGATTTCCCGAAAAATTTCAATAAACCCCTACTATTGACTGCACTTTTAAAAGTTGTAAGCCAGGATCCAAACCCCCCCCCTCCCCGCACATTAACGATTTTATGTGCCCGAGAGCACCTGGGACCTTTCCTTTCTCGAATTCCTGCCCTCCGCCCACTGAGGGAATCTTCCAAAGTAGATTATGATATGGCCTCACATTTGGAGGACGGAAGTCTTTGGGCATGACCTAATCCTTCGCCAAATCAACTCAGCAAGCAAGGGGGAAGGTACTTTACTTGGGAAACTGGGGGACCCAGGCTGAAAGCCTGTTACCTCAATGTGATGTCTTTATGTCACTTCAGAAGTACAATAGACATTTTCCTTTCACAAATCATAAGATTATAGGCTGGAGCCTATCTGTCCCCTTCTGCTCATTCTTGCTCTGTGGGAGGAAGACAATATGTTTGAAGTGAGTGTATGTATGTTTTTTTTGGGGGGGGGGGTATGGATTTGGATCTTTGTACCGGGGTTGACAGCAACAATAGTCTTGGGTGTGTACTTTGCCAAATTCATCGTGTAGTAACAGAGCGAATGAGATAATCATCCAGGCATATTTTGCGAAACGATCACAGCAGAGAGATGAAGAAACCAAGAACTCTGAACACCATTTTTTATTTATATCGTTTCAGACTAAGCTTTTATTATTTTTAATATTACAAACCATTTTTGATCTTTATTCACAAACCACTGTAGTGATATAAACACTAATTTCTAAAGACAGATATACACACTTGTCGGGTTTGAAGATTTTGTAATTGTTTTGAAGTCACGATATTCTACATATGGTATTAATAATTTTCTTTAAATCAGAATTCATAGTATCAGTAGTAATTTATATAACTGGAAAAAAAACATTCTCTATATCAGACATACATTTGAATAAAATGAATGACCGGAGTGTTGTAGGAGTTTTCACAAAAATATTTTTCCAACAGCATTTGGCAATCTCATCCAGTTGCAATTACTTCTAAGAATTAAACATCAAATAATCTTTAAGGGATGGGGCCAAGGGAGAGATATAGCCACATAATTAAAATTGGCAAACCAACTTAACCCCTCCCTCCACGCACCCATACATATACAGCAGGAGATGTATGTGTGCACACCGAAAATTCTGTAATAGTAATTTAAGATATATATATATATACTTTCCAGGGTGCTTACAGATGTACACTATTTGAACATTGAAGTCTTTGCAACAGCACACTTGCCCTGATGTATACAGATGTACAATTTTCTATTCAAGATCAATCTCAGGGAAACCCGTTCGGCCACTCTACAACAGGTTCAGCTGTGTACAGCACTGATTGGCTAACACGTGTAAGGTCACAAACCCACCTCCCCAAAGATGTTTTATACCTCAATGGATTTTCATGTTTTAAAACAATAAAAAATAAAGTGACAAATGTTTAAAGGAACCAGTGCTCCTGCTGTGCCTTGAATTAAAACAAAAATAAGTACCCCACCTGGCAATCAAGCATGGGAGAGGAGTAAGACAAATTAGATCAATACATCTGCCAAGTGCATTATACAGGCGGGGGAGGGAGAAGGGGTGCTGCAGATTTAAAAAGAGAAGGGTACATATATAAGCAAGCACCCTGTGTTTTTGAACGATATCTGGTGGACTTTCTCTCCCCGCCGTGATGATTATGGGAGTTGCCGCTCTGGTCTGTGCACTGATGTATTGGCCTCACTATGCCCGTGAAATATCTCGGGGGACCGTCCATGCGCGTGCCCGACTGAACTCAGCAGAAGCTGCTGAAAAGCACATTCTTCTTTGATGCAGAATCAGCTTTCCAGAGAGGCAAGCACAGTAGAACCTTCTGGTGGTGCGCCGCCCACAATTAGTGATCTCATTCTGGACCCCCCCCCATCCCAAATTATCACTATACTTTTTTTTATGGGCGAAGCGGAATCTTAAGTTCAAGTTGGGGGTGGGCGGGATTTTGGAAAAAAGTACTTATTGAATGAATTAAATGAAAGGATCCCTGAAATAAAAGTTTTGGAGAAACAATTCTGAACCTCGTTCTGGCAACTTTTTATGAATGTGGGGACTGTGGGATGTTTGCTTCCTCTCCACAAGGGTTTCCCTCCACCGCCAGAATCTATCTTCTCTCCTTCGCCTAATTCTAAACTGCAAGCTACTTTGAAACCACCCCTGGGTTTTAAAGGCATCCTGGAACTGAGGAATGCATAACAGGATGCTGAATGAAAAACCACAGTGGGAGTTTGTGAGCGGGATTAGTCCATAAATCCCCCTGGATTGTGGCCTAGGAGTGCAATGGGGGATGGGAGGTTAAAATCTGACCCTCCCCCATTGTGGTCCTGTCCCTCGCCAGCGGGAAGAGAACTTGTCATAGCCATTTTCTTAAAATCAGTCAGTACCTTAAA
>NW_015175376.1:683857-699053 GCF_001447785.1 Gekko japonicus | reverse complement strand
CATGCATTTGATAGAAATGCTCCAGAAACCTTGTTTTCAAATCTTGTGAAACTTTATTGATGGTTATTGTTCAACTGATCATATTTGCATGCACATTACGATGACAAAGAGAAAAAGCCTGATCACAAACACTTCTTAAAAAGCAGAATCGTTTATAGCGAGTTGGCAGGTTCACAGCGGTGAATTGATCATTCTAAAGTGCTCGCCTGATTTCGGGCCGGCACGGTACACATGAGAATATAACTATCTGCAGCAAAACCGTGGCGAGACGGTTTTATTTTTTTTCCTGCTTTTATTAATTTTAAATACAAAAAACAAGAAGACCCCTGACAAACACCCCAAAATTAGGTTAACTTGTAAACAGGACAACATGGAAAGATTTTTCAAACATATGGACAGACAAACTGCAATTTTTCAGCTGTGCTGGAAGCTGCCATGTAGGCACCTGTTCTTGGGTGCCACGAGGGGGGGGGAGTGTTGGGGGAGTGTCGGACTAGCACTTTCTGGTATATAGCAATCTCATTTCCGTTGTTGCCTCTACTTTACATTGCCTCGGGCCCAAATAATAGTAATAGTAGTAATAACAATAACAATAATAAATAATAATAATAATAATAACCATGATGGCATTGGGTTTGGAAAATGAAACGAGAGGGCGGGGCTTGGAACACCTTGAAAAACTGCAGTTTGCTTACACAACACGGTCATGTTTCAAAAAGTACCAAGCAGATGGAAGTACCATGATTATCTCTACTCCATGGTTGCAGTTACTCGTAAAATGCATATATAAATTTTGAGTATGAGTAGCATTTAAATTCTGTAAAAATGATAAATGTGTTTGTCTCTACCTTTTGGCCTACTGGACTGAAAATCTAAAGCGTCATAAGGTGTGTACATTTCTCTTGAACGGAATAATTCCACTGCACAGATGTAAATTTTTATACACTTTTTTTTTAACTGGTACAAAGAATTTAAGTTTTTATTACGTTTCTATTTTTTTTTTGGAAAAAAAAGAAAAAAAATAGAAACAGTGCTTTTTTTTTAATCTTTATTATTATTATTAATTTTTAATCCTCCCATAATATAAAAGTCTCCAATGAAATCAATAATTTATTATACTGGAAGAAATATAAAAAAGAATGCTTGTTCATGATCTAACTAGCAGGTATCTTATTTATTTATTTATTTTTTGCCTAAAGAACTAGTCTATGACTGGCGCGTAATACTGCCTGGTGGAATGCATTGAAAGGGTGTCTCGGACAGCTTCTAATTAGATTTGTATGTACAGGTGTCATTTCAAGCACCCCCTTCTTCTCTGCCCCGCCCCCTCCCCCTCCCCGCCCCCTCAAAATTAACAACATAACCTTTGGCTTTGAAGGAACAGTGAATCATTTGAGACAAGCTGATCTAATGAAGGTAGGTGCAGTGGGGATCTATTGTAAGTGTGTCTCAGTTGAACCCCACTCTCACCTCCTCTCTTCCCCTTCCTTTGGAAAACTAAAATAAATGTTTTGATGCAGGAAAATAATAATAATAATAAAAAAGATATGTCACTTACACTTTTACAAAACAAGTGAGGAAATCCCAATAGCTTAATATTTAGCATATATAATTCATTTACATGATATAGCGGTCTTGATTGTGGCCCCCCGAAACAGTATTTTTTTAAAATTCATTTCTAGCAGCTTTCTAGATCAACCACAACAATGGAAATAAATAAGAATTAATAATAATAATTAAGAAGAACAAAATCAAAACTTTCTACAGTCAGCAAACTATGTAACTTCATAAATTAAAAGACCCACAATATTAAAATACACAGAACAAAATATCTGAGGTATAAGATAAAAAATGTAGATTTTTTTTCTCCTCTTTTTTATTTTTGTTTGTTTGTTTGTTTAGAGTTGCTAAAATGATGCACTACTGCATGTATTGCAATACCCAGGCCTCGGAAAGCTTCCTTTTCCCCCACATTGGAAGGGTATTATGGTTTTGTCATTTAGTATGGAGCAAACCGGCTGTATCCCCCTCGATATATACTAGCCTGTAATGAAGAGAGAACGAGACCGACATCATCAGCATGGCTCCTAGTCTTGGCATCAGTCAAGGGTGCAAAAGCATTCTGAAACAAAGCAATTTGATGGATTGTTTTTTTACTTCCGCTTTCTTCACAACCAGATCTGCAAAATTTGTTCTGCTGTGACTACTGTTCTTGGTGGGCAAGCAAAGTTCAGACACCACTGAGAAGTGTGCAACCGGGGTACCAATTAGCAGAGCTGCTGACCGATTAGAGAATTTTTAGCTGGTGAATCACCTCCTACTAACTGATTAATTAGCTGATCTTAGTAAAATCCGCAAGTGTTAATTAAGGCTAAACAACGTGTTCCTGTTTCTATTGGGTTAATATTTATATTAACAGTTTCCCACTTTTGGCCGTTAGGATTACAGATTCATTTGTACTGGATGGGCATGTCGTATGTTTCATTACAACAATTTGTAAAAGTGCACTTGTACACACAGTGCTGACACAGCACAAATCTTGTTGGAATGTATGTATGCTTTAGAGAGAGAAAAGATTGGAGAAAATGGAAAATGGCATAGAAATAACTGGTGGTTTATGATTTGCACAGAGGGACAAATGATATCAAAATGGGGATTTTACGACTCCCAACGGCTGGGTTGAAAAACTCAGAACCATCTGTAGTATAATTGCCTTTCTGATAAGGAGCGGTTTTGCTATCAGTTATCAAAAGTCTTGGTTTTCCTGAAAATTTGCTCTGAAGTTTCAGCCAGGCGAGACTGTCCATATTCAAGGGAAACTCTGCTTGTTGGGGTGTTCAAAGAGGTGCTGCACAAATGCTCCCTACTGATTTTTGGCCCAAAGAATGCAGGACTCTCTATGCATAACAGGCAGTCCTTTTTGCACATGGAGGGTTCCCTTTCACAGAGAAGCACCCATGCACCCCCAGAGCTCCAGATCAGGCCCCGAGGCTATGATCCAAGAGTTTGCAATGGCCCAAATCCAAGCTATAACTGTATCCACGCACAATGCTACTGCTGGCATCCTCCGTATTGTGGATAGGCTGGAAAGTGACAAACCTGGGGTGGAAATGATACGAAGGGATCAGAGGGTCTTCCTCCTCCCCCTAGCAAACAATCACACTTGTGATCACGGATCACGAGATTCAGCCCCGTGTATTTATTTCGTAGCATCCACAAGCCACCAGCCTCCAAAACTAGAACCAACAGCAGTTAGAGATGGCATTTTAACAGATAATCTCCGCACAGATATCTGTACACTGGGCATCCAATGAAACTGACGGGCAGTAGGTTCAGGAGGGACAAAAGGAAATGCTACTTTACACAGAGTGATTGAACTGTGGAGATATCTATCTGTGGGTGTTAGGCATGGTGACTATGGGGAACCTCCACACATTCAGAGACACTAAGCCTCTGAATCCAAGAGCCAGGAGGCAGCATCAGGGGAAGGCCTTGGCATCTATGCCCTGCTGTTGGCCCTCCAGAGGAACTGGTTGGCCACTGTGTGAGACAGGATGCTGGACTAGATGGACTACTGGTCTGATTCAGCAGGGCTCTTCTTATGTTTTATATACAAAAAAATAAATAAATCTGTAGTATCGCCTTCCATTCAAGACCAGAAAGCTGTATATGTGTCCACCATGCTGTGTATATTGTCATGGACAGAAAAGAATCCACAGGCATTCCATCTGAGTTTAGGCAGATTATTTCTAGACTGGCTTTCAGAAGTCTGCTCTGCACATGAAGGAGAATGAGGTGGCAGACCGCACCAGTATGGTTTGAAGATTTCTCTTGCATAAAACACTCCACATAAAAAGAAAACTGGCACATTGGGCAAAAAGAGGGCATAAAAACTTTTCTCCTTACTGAGATAGCTTTCTATTTGCGCGGAGCCTCTGGAGTTTTGCGGGATCATTCCACCCTCTGACATGACGCAATGCATTCTGCCACCACAGTACCCCACCACCCTGTGCAGGAGCTACCACCAAAGCAAGTTCGAGGCAAAGGTGGAGGTCCCTTGCTGAGGCATCTGTAGCATTTTGAGATAAGCAAGCGAAAGGAGTTTAATTAAAGGCTAGCACATTTCTGGGGGGCTGCCGTGCAGGGTTCAAAGCCCAGGTTGTTATTTCAGCAGTGCCACGGGTGTCATTTGCCCCCACCAGCACATGAGTGCCTGCTGGGAGTCCGGGGCTGATGAATGTGAGATTTGGGACAAGTGTTTTGCATCTGAATTTCACCCAAAGTGAAATTCGAAAGGAACCTGAGCCTCTCTGGGTCTATTGAAACATCAGAGGAATTTCCAAGAAAGCAAAGAGTTCAATTAAGAGGAACAAAATTTCTCTCGGGGTTTCTACTCTGTGAGGGTTTCTTTTTAAAAAACAATAGGAGGTCATTCCTCTCCATCTTTTAAAAAAACCGTTGAATCTTTTGCATCTTTGTGACCTTTGATATTTACCATGCCAGGGAAAATGTTAATATGCAGGGAATTTCTCTCACATGGCAAGCAGTCGCCATGTTCTAGGACATTCAAATAAAAAGTTAGATGGGGGGAGGTGAAAACTGCCTTGTGAGGACTTGAACTCCAGTGCCTTGACCCAGGGAACTGCGCTTGCTTAATTGGGTCGTGAATCTCCATTCATTTACATGGCTTTAAGTCTCCTGAAGCAAAGAAATCTTCAGAAGGGTGACTAATAATGAAGTATGTACAAAACCACTTTCCCCCCACTCAGTGGGTTGATTTTCCCACATCCTCCGTGCTGGGAGCACTTTTCAGCGCCCTCGCCTTCCAGGTCCTGACACGCAGATTTCGAGATGCACATTTGAAGGCACTGTCGAGCATCAAGCGCTTACTTGTATTCACCATTGGCTTAGCTGTGCATCTAGCTGCTCCTACACGCATCTTTCTCTAAGTGGCAAATTCGAAGCACCGCTGTGCCTTTCATGTGCACTGTTAACCATAAGGGGTTCAACAGCTTATAACAGTTTGCACATAAAAGCATCCTAAGGTGCTGTTCCATTGGCGCGGCAAGGAAATTGTCTTCGTCTGGCCTCCCACAACTCAAGGGTGCTTGAAGATCCAAGCCACAGTCTCTGCCTTCCCTTCCCCCACAGATCTGTTAGGGATGCTCATCGGCCACTATGAACATGTGGATTTCATTTTGGAATCCAAAAAACGAAAACTTATGTACGGCAGGGGTGGCCAAACTTGCTTAACATAACAGTCACACAGAATAAATGTCAGATGTTTGCGAGCCACAAGACATAAACAAATATCACACACACATTTTTATTGAAAAATAAACAAATTTGCTTTTTATTAACATCAAATTAGACCGTGTGAAAGAACCGCATGCGGCTCCCGAACTGCAGTTTGGCCACCCCTGATGTACAACATTCTGACAACCCCCCCTGCAATACCTAAAATAAGCTGTTTCTCATATGAATAATCTGAATTAAAAATCATTATAGATTCCCATCCATGCTACATGCGGAAAGGGAAATGTGTACAGAGCCGCTTCCTATATCACAGTTACTAGGACACCTTTCCACACCTGTTGCTGATCACTTGTGGGGCGAATTAAATTAAAATAGGTTTTACAGTAGACTACACAGACTAAACAATGGGTCTCCAACCTCTTTTGAGCTGGCAGGCACCTTTGGGGAGGGGGGTGCTGGGCACAATCACAAAATGGCTGCTACAAGAGGCAGAGCAAACCACAAAATGTCAGGGAGTGAAGCCATGCATAACTCTAAGCGTTAACTCTTCAGTTTAACAGGATGCCCTTTAAAACGAAGACATTGTTTAAAAATATTTTTCCCCTTGCATTCACACAGCTTACTTTCAGCATTTTAAAAAGCGGCACAGCCAATCAGAACCCTGCTGGTCTAAAGGCCCCCCCCTTTCTAAAAATACTTGGTGAGCACCAGGAATGGTGTCAGCACCATTGTTACCGTGGGCGCCCTGTTGGGGACTGGAGATAATGGGCACCATTTCAGCAAAAGTTAGACACGACTCCTGGAATTAACAGGGCTTCAGTTGGTTGCAACCAAATCTCAAAATCTGGCCGAGGGTTTGGAGGCCACGTCGGGATGGTTAAAAAAGAATAGACTAAGACTGAATCCGAGGAAGACAGAGGTTCTGTGGCTGGGGGGGGGGGAGCTTCAAGATTGGGGCGCCACTAGCACTGGAGCAATCCTGATGAAGACATAAATGGGGTTCTGTACTTGGCCTTAGATAAACTTTGTCATAGTGCGAAGGGTTATGGGGAGAATGAATGTATGGGTGAGTTATCCGTGGGGTCCTTGAGGGGTGCATTGTGGCAGTTATGGATGTGAAATCGAGATTTATATCTCCAGGTTCATTTTCTGTATCCAAAACTGACAGCGGAGTGGTCTAACTCCCCCACTGTCTACCCCTCCCCACTTCTGGACAGCGATAATTTTATATATTAGTTATAATAAGGAAAGAAATAGCAGGGATCTGGGGTGACTGACAGTAAGGGCCTAGGATCTTGGTTACTTGCTCTTTGTGCTATAATCACTGGTGTGACTCGAACCTTGGGGCTATGTAAATTCAAGGCCAAAAA
The DNA here is from genome assembly GCF_001447785.1 of Gekko japonicus. Classification (NCBI taxonomy): domain Eukaryota; kingdom Metazoa; phylum Chordata; class Lepidosauria; order Squamata; family Gekkonidae; genus Gekko; species Gekko japonicus. Next base: position 692,427 of record NW_015175376.1, on the reverse strand, counting down.
AAATATAAAAAGGAATGGCCAGCACCATGAAAGGATTTCATTTGTGATGGATTTAATTATCAAAATGACTAATTATTCCATTAAGGCAAGTGCTCAGCTAGGTGATATTCGCAAAATTAAAAAAAAATAAAAATAACTTACATGCACTACATTGCCAAGAAATTAAGACATTTATCAAGTTTACCGGGAAGGATTAATGTGGCATTTTAGCTGCCGTTAGCATAAGAGACAAATTCAATTAAGGGGAAAGTGAGAAGATGTCAACCATGCTAAGAACCGGGTATAGCAGAGGAGGGGGGGGAGGGAGTTGGGGGAAGGAAGGGGAGACGGAAATCGGCACTTACCACGGCACCAACGCCGTAGGTGGTTGCGGGAGTAAGTGTGTGGTGGTAGGGGTCTGCAGCATAAAGTCGTCCGTAACTAAAAAGAAAGCAGAGCTGACGATTAATAAAGAAAGCAAGAAGGGGGGAAAAACAGAAAGAAAGAACAGAGGTTAAAAATGGAGGGGGACTCACAAGATGAAGGCAATCAACCATTTCCCCTCTATCCAATTACACTGGAAAGGAACTGACTCAGCACTTTATGGAAGCAATATCCTCTGGGAAAGTGCGTTCAGTCGACAAATGAAAATGATGAAAGGAACACAAATGCATAATTAGCTTTGTGAGATTAGCACTCGGCAGCCAACCAGCATGGCTGCTGGAGGATTCGCAGTCTCCCCCCCCCCCTTCTTCTTATGGGCAGCGGCTCTCAGAATGTGGGTCCCTGATGGGCTTTCTGCTAGCTCTCGGGGCCGTGTTTGAAATCGCTGAGAAAACACACAGGGACAAATGAAGTTTCCAAAGTTGTTGGTGAAATGAGCTGAACAGGCAAAGGAGCTCATACAGCGTGCTTTTTCAAGCTGAACTTGGGGGGGGGGGCAAATGGCAAACTTCAGAGGACTGGGTGATGGACAGAATTGTGTAGAGAGAACCCAGTGGGAGGCCAGCGGCCCATTGGACTCATCAGACTTCCTCCCATGTGACATCTGGGAAGCTAGGGAATGGCCTGGTCCACAAAGAGAAAGCAAAATAGAACAGCCCTCCCTGAGATAACCAAGTTTAAGGACACAGATACAGATGGAGAAATATGTAACGCTGCCATCCAAAATGGCAGACCCCTGTGGAATTCCCCCTTGTACGCTGGAATGGAGTGGATTCTTCAACTCAGGCTTTCTGAGGAGGTGGAGAAAACTCCAGGAGGGAGGACTCTAAAGCCCCCAGGGCCAGGGACTGCCTCACCACCCGTGTGTTCCATCTATCTTCAGCTTGTCCAATAACTAGGGTTGCCATTCCCCTGATGGAGGCAGGGGTTTACCTGCTTTTGGGGGGCCCAATCCACCACTGCACAGCTGGCCGGTGGGGAGAGCCCCACACCCAAAGAGCCCCATTTGCACCAACTTGCCTGGTGCAGTGATGTCTCCTGCAGGTGTTGTCATCACACAGGGCACGTTGCATGGGGGACGCTCTAGCCTTCGAGAGGAAAAAACTCTATGGTTACCATAGAGTTTTTTTCTTAAATGCTAGACCATCCCCCCACAACATGCCCTGCATGATGATGTCACTTCCATGTGACATCTTCGCGGCATGCACACGAAAACTCCTGGGAACAGAGAGGGATCCCCCCACCAGCAGACAGGTACGACCTGGCAACCCTACCAATAACAGGCAGTAAGGCTGTGGTTTCTTGCTTTTTTTCACCACAACAGAATCCCACGCTCCACTTGAAAGCCTTCTTATCCCTTCTCTTCTCCTTGTGCATCTGTCTGGCTCTGATCCTAGGTCTGGGTTTCTACCCAGAATCCCTTGACTGGGGGCTTGATTTGGATTGACTGTGTTAGGCTTGAAGGCAGCAGGGCCTTCAGAGAGCTACTCGCCGCTCTTTTGGGCAGGGATACTGTCCCCCTGGTCCCTTCCGACCTCCCAGGCCTCATCTGCTGTCTGTCTTCCTGCTAGGGTTTCCAGCCTCTAGGTGGGTCCTGGAGATCTCCCGCTTTTACGGCTGATCTCCGGCTGACAGAGATCAGCTCCCCCGGAGAAAACGGCAGCTTTGAAGGGTGGACGCTACGGCATTGTACCGTGCTGAGAGCCTTCCCCGCCCTCTCCTGGATCCACCCCCAGAGTCTGCAGGTATTTTCCAACCGAGGACTGGCAACCCTACTTCCTGCCCCTTACAGCTGGCTCTCTCTTTCCCTCCTCCTGCTCTTGTCTTTTATTCCCCTATTTCCAGCCATGCCCGCCTCCTGGGTCTCCTGGCCTACACCTGAGTAGGCCTTTACTCCCAAGGGAAGTCTCTACTCCCAAGGAAGGCAATTACCGCTGAGGAGGCTAATACTGTCTTTGCCCCCACCTGCTCTTTAGGTGACCTCAGGTCCCCATCCTGCCTTTGCTTCCTCCTATTGGCTAACGCGCAGCCTCTCTTTGGGCTGCTTCCCGGCTCCCCATCTGCACATCCCACCTGGGGGGGGGGTCCTGGGGGGGTATAGCGAGCCCATTTAAAAAGAAGCCCAGTTATCTGCTTAGATCCTAGGAGAAGAACCATTCCCCAGCCAACATTCTCCAACATAAAAAAAAAAAAGTTTGGGTCCAAGATGTTTAAAGTATTAATTTACAGAACTATAAGCCCTTCTATATAAGAAGCAAAAGCATAGCCAAAACCTCTCCTCCGGACGCAAGTTCCTGTTTGCCTCTCTGTAAAACTTTTCACTTCATCATGCACTGTTCACTCCGGCACAATCACAGGCTCATCCTTGGTTACCAACTCAGCAAACTAAGAGACCGATGCTCTAATCAGTCAGCGAGGAATGAGAACAACACGGACCAGTATCCCTTTTGCGACACTGAAAGGCCCTCAGAGACAATGGCTGCAGGATATCCATCCATCCATCCTCCTGCTGTTGGTTTGAGTGGTCTTCTGTCCCCTACCCAGGACGATAGAGGTGCAGGGAAACAGAGTGTGATGCAATCAGGACAGAAGATGCGACTACATGCTAAAGAAGGACAAGGGGACAGTGGGGCATCTCGGGGCTAGGCCCCCTCACTTACTGGCAAGGCCCCATGACTTCCCATCTAGCCCGGGGACCCTGAGTGGCAACAGATGTGGGGAAGGAGTTGGGTATTCCTTTAATTCAATTAGCCAGTGCCCTTTAAGAAATTTAAACGCCCCCCGACTCAAAAAATCCTGGCCACAGGCCTGCCTTTCATCACAGGACTCATTTTCCTGACCCCTGATCATCTCCACTGCTCGTCTCTGGGCTGTTCCTGTTTGTCTACATCTTTCTTAAACTCGACACGAGACTCCGGATGAGGTCTGAGTCGTGGCGAGAAGGGTGGAAACAATTGCTGTTCATGCCCTGTGCGATATAATTATAATGTAAGCAAATAAATTTTGCTCTGTCATGAGGAGAGAAATTAAATTTGGCTCAGAAATGTCTGAGCACTCCCAGAGTGAGACAACCCCAAGTAGCGGAGAGACTGGGCAAGAGTTTTGCCTTAACCGGCACTGATGGCAGCGCAGAATCGTTCTCTGCAGGACTGAATGGTGATCACGCACTTGCTGGCAGGAAGGAAAAGGGACACCGCTCGGAGGGGCACTGCATGAATCTCTCTCTCTCAGACCTCAGTGACTGTTGCCATCAGGGGTCATTTAGTAGAAAAAAAGGTGCAGGAGCTCATTAGCTTCGCGGGGAGGGCGGGTTATAAATTGAACTTATAAATAACTAAAAATAACTCATTAGCATAACTTATTTGCATATGCCACACCCTCTGACATCACAGGAAGTGTGTCAGAAGGCAACACCCACCACTCAGGCTCCACTGGACTGTTTTGGACTGCTAGCTATTGCGGGGGGGGGGGACTCGCAGATCTGTCCTTGCAGAGGAGGGAGAGCTTGTACCTGAATAAAACTTGGTCTTAAAGGTGCCACTGAACTGTTTTGGACCAGGGGGTCGGGGGGGGGGCTCTGCAACTTACCTGGCTGCTTCTTGCTCTGACTGAGGGCTGCTGGGAGCAGGGGGGGCTTGTTGCATGTGCCCGCCCCCTGGGCTCTTTACTGCCGGAGCTCCGCTCCTGTGCGCTCCTGCAGGAAATGACCCCTGGTTGCCATTAACTGATTGGCCTAAGCGGCACCATTTCATGTCCAGAGCCTCACCCTGAGTTCTGTTTCTGGGGCCTGCGGAAGGGAGATGGGATCTTGGGAACTAGTTTGTCTGCATAGGAAGTGCAGAACATCTGCCAAACATTGCTACTGTTGGGGGCTAGACATACACGTGACACATGAAGCTACCTTATACTGGATCAAAGTCAGTCTTGCCTACTCAGACTGGCAGCGGCTCTCCAGGGTCTCAGGCGGAGGTCTTCCACATCACCTACTACCACATCCTTTAAAGAGCAGAGGCCGGGGGTTGAACCTGGGACCTCCTGCCCGCCAAGCAGATGATCTACCACAGAGCCATGGCCTACGGATATTTTTGGGAGGAAAGAGGGACTTTTGGGGGGCGGAGGCTTTCAAGGCTGCTCCCCATGGGTTCATTGTCTGCCTGACGTCACATCTTCTGCTGCTTTGGTGCTACATAAAGGAAGGGTAGAGTTTGCCTAGGCAGATTTTGCTGTGGTTTCAATTTGCGTATTTGTTTTTCATCTGGGTGTGTTTTGAGTCTGGGTTGGTTTACAATTTTTGCTTTCAGTTTGTGTGTTTGTTTCAATCTTTGCCGTCAACCTTTGCTGTCTCGTCTATTCTGATCTCCCTTGCTCCACCCTCCTGACCTGGACTGTTCAGTGACTGCTGGGGGGCGATCGCCCACTGCTCTTTCTAAACCTTGGGCACTTTTATAGACCCATCGGAGCGTGCTCCTAGGTTCATGGGCCATCTTGGTGTACCAAATGAGCAAATTGTAGAACTGTAGAATGTTTTTTATTATTTTATCTGTGTTTTTAATTGCTGTGAGCCGCCCTGAGCCCTGTGTGTGGGGAAGAACGGGATAAAAAGTCAAATCGATCGATCAATGTATGTTTTTTGGTGTACTTGCAGCTTGTGGCTATACTGTTGCTCAATGGAGTCTAAGGACAAAAGGCAGGATCTAAATGTTTTAAATAAATAAAAGTAAAGCACGCTTTGTCCCCGGATAGCTCCTAGACAAGGTCAGAGTGGCGAGGGGATGATGTGATGCCATCATGATATTATGTTGTAGCAAAGAGACTCCACTTTGGCTACATAATCATCAGGAATCATCAAGATTTGCCTATGCAATTAATTGATTAATTATCGTATGGGAGTTGTGTGTAGTATAGACAGAAGATCCTAAGATTGTCTGGCAGCCAGAAGTTCTAGCTCTTTTAGCATTATGCACCACTAGGTGACCAGCTAGACTTGTTTTTTTAAGGCAAGAGATGTTCCAGAGGTGGTTTGCTATCGCCTGCCTCTGCATCACGGCCCTGGTATTCCTTGGAGGTCGCCCATCCAAATACTATATGGTGATAATGCCATCCAGACTTTAGGTAGAAGCCCTGATACAGCTTTGTGATGAGTGTTTCACTGCTTCTGGGGGGGAAATCCTGCCAAAAAAGAGGGACAGGTGTCTTCCATGGGGGGAGAGATCTGTGTTGTGCCCCCTGCTTCTTCTACACCTTATCTTATACACAAAAGTACCACATTACACTGACAGATCGGCAAACATATATACATGACTCCAGGTACCACCCCAACCACATCAGGCAATCCACTGTTTGTAGCCAAGCCCTATACTATAGCCACACCTGCTCCAAACCCTCAGACAGAGATACTCGAAAGATCTTCAGCAGGGATTTTTGCAACTATAATATGGTGAGAAGGATGATTGGAAAGGCCAGGATGATACCCGGGGTCAGCTTGCTACAAGACAAGCCCAAAGAAAATGACAACAGAACACCACTGGTGGTCACCTATAGCTCATAACTCAAGCCAGTTCAACACATTATTAATGACCTACAACCCATGCTGGATAGTGACACTTCCTTCAGACAGGCACTGGGTGCCCGACCTTTTTCTTGCTTACAGACAGCCTGCTAAAACAATTTCTCACCCACAGTGATAACCTACTTAACAGTCACATGGACTGGTACCAAGTGCTGCAACAAACCAAGGTACCAGTTTTGCTCTCATATGGATCCAGCAACATCAGCCAGACCATCTCAGGTTCCTACTCCTGCTCATCCTCTCATGTGATTTATGCCGTCGCATATCAGCAATCCCCCTCCACCCTCTACATTGGTCAAACAGGCCAGTCCCTTTGACAAAGAATTAATGGACGTAAGTCTGACATTAAGAATCACACCATTCAAATACCATTTTAACCTTCCAGGACATTCACTTGCTGACCTAAGAGTAGCAGTTCTCTTACAAAGGCATTTCACAAGGAGAATGGAAAGAGAGACTGCTGAATTGCAACTGATAATGAAACTCAAGACAATGCATCCACCTGGACTTAATCGAGACCTAGGTTTCCTGTCTCATTACCAATGCTGATTTCTCCACACAGACTGTCACTCTCACACATAATCCAATAACGCCTGCTATTGTCATTCGCCTGCTATTGCCATTTGCCTGCTGTTGTCATTCGGCATCTGAAACCTCTTTCCACTGTGCGTAGGACTGATGGACTCACATTCTAGCTGTATCTGAAGAAGTGAGCAGTGACTCACGAAAGCTCATCCCCTGCCACAAATTGTGTTAGTCTTTAAGGTCCTACTGGACTCCTGCTCTTTTTTTTTTAACCTTATCTTGGTAATCCTGAAGTCGATCTCTACCGCCTGTACTTAAGCAGAATTTAGGACTATTTGGTGGGAGTTGAGCATCCGTTAGTGTGTGCACGCAGCCCCTTCCAGGTCCCTTTTTTCTTCTGTGTGCCTTATTATAGTATTCCCAGGCAGCTAATTACCTGTGCACATATGCCCACAGACACCCACACACTGCAGTTTAGGATTTCTCAAGCCACTTTTAGCCTAACTGGGAGTGCCAGTTTCCTTTGTTTTCTGTTCCTTGCCTGGATTGGATTTAGTATATATTCGAGTTGAGGGCTGGGATTTCCCCCCCTTCTTCTCCCCTATTATTGTGCTTTTAGGGGTCCTGATTGGTCCTTGTTATTAAGGGTTGTTTGGGGTCTGGGTAGGGTTGCCAGCTCCAGATTTGGGGGGTGGAGCCTGAGGCCTTTTGGATACCAGGGGCCTCTTCTGCCTAGCTGCAAACGAACAGCATGGTGAGGGTTTCCCTAATCGCCACCAACCCCCCCCCCTCAAATATCATTGCTATGGGGAAAGTTCCTTGTCCTTGGGAAAACATCTCCTCCAAGCAAACGAACTATAAAACGTAGAGAAGGAAGTGCGTAGAAAAACAGTTCATTGTTATCTAAGGAGAATCAGGACTGGGGGGGGGGAACCCCATAAGCCAGTAGGTAGAACTCAAAAGAAGCATAGAGATGTGTCGGGGGCTGGCTCCTGTCCCTGACTTAACACACACCCCCACAGGCCTGCTGTGAATGGCAATGCTTGGAGGGCCCTTACCCAAAGGGGGGAGCAAACAGGGAACCCAGGAACAGTGGCCCACCTGGTGGGGCAGGCGGTGACAGGCCTCAATGAAGCAGCATCCCACACTGCTGCCCGAGGAGGAGGAGGAGGAGAAGAAGAGATTGGATTTATAGCCCGCCCTTCACTACCCAAGAGCGGCTTACAAGCTCCTTTCCCTTCCCCTCCCCACAACAGACACCCTGTGAGGTGGGTGGGGCTGAGAGAGCTCTGACAGAAACGGCTCTTTCCCAAGAACAGCTCTCGCAGAACTATGACTTGCCCAAGGTCATCCAGCCAGGTGCAAGTGGAGGAGTGGGGAATCAAACCCGGTTCTCCCAGATTAGAGTCCGCGCACTTAACCACTGCACCAAACTGGGGGCTGGAGATATGGACAGCAAGGCGGCGGCCTGCAAGCGGGAAGGACGGCAGCTGGGACGGGCCAGGGTAAGAACCAGGGTTGCCGGGTCCTTCCTGGCTCCTGGAAGGGGGATCCTGCTTCTCCTCTGGGATCCAAAGTGCGTACGCGCTGCGATGGTGTTACCCGGAAGTGACGTCATAACATTGGGGACGTCAGGGGGAGTGCCACTCTGTTTTGGGGACATGACTCATCAGGGTTTTTTGCCTTCAAAACCACAGAGTTTGCCCAAAAACTAGAGTGTCACGCCCGACAACTCCAATTTGATGATGTCACTTCCGGTTGACGTCACTGTGACAGGGACGTCTCAGGGCAATGTGCCTGTTCGGGGGTGGGGCTTCACTAACTGAGCCCCAGAATTTGGAGGAAACCCCACCTAGACCGGAGGTCTGGCGACCCTATTAAGAAGAAGACGGAGAAGAAAGGTGAGGCCGGATGCCTTTAAAGCCCAGGAGGGAAAGCAAAGGACAGGCAGCCCTTGAGAGGATCCAGACCAGGACATCTGAACCTTCTTCTCCTTCCTATTCTGAGGCCAGCAGGGAGGTTGTCCCAAACCCCTCGAGGAGAACAAAGGGTA